>NW_028301713.1:3939393-4242424 GCF_037042655.1 Diuraphis noxia | reverse complement strand
AATATTTACACATAATGATTTTACCCACTCACTAAAAGTTACTAAATATTTTTCTTTGAATATACTTCTCCGCTTATTTATAATGTGTAGGTACTGCTATACGTGTCAATTATAATATAGATATTATGAAATGATCAAAATATACCTTAATTTAAGTTGATTTTAAATTTGATTTACTCAGTGTTAGACATCCGCCCACTAATAAATCATAATAAATTGTATAGAAATCGCTATACCTTATGGATATATGGGCTTGAGTACTTGGCATTACTGAGTCCAGCAATACCCGCTGCAAAACTTGATTATAGTTAACGTTTTAATATTATGCAGAGCGATTGAACAACAAGCCCTACTCTTTCGAATTTTATTCATTAATGGTGAATTTTTTCAGTCTTCGATTTTTGTAATTTTACAATGACTTTGGACTTAGAAACTGTATTGTATATACACCAAAAACTGATTTACTTCATCTTCAACATATTTATTTTGTATTAATTTGTACTTGTAATATATAATATTATAATAGCCTTATTATATAATATCAAAATCAACTAGGTTATAAAATAAATATTGAATCTAAATATTATGTTCTTATAGAGTGCTAAGTGACATGTCAGATAACAATTCGTATCTAAAGTATTTTATTTAAATAATATTAAAATCTTTGATCTATAACCTATTGTATTTATAGTTAAAATATATTTTATACTATCAATGTATGGTTTTCAGCGAAATCTCTACAGAAATTATGTGTCACAATTGTCACATCGTTTTTGATAACCAAAACCCTAAAAATAATATTAATTACACGAAACTGAAATAGAATTAAATCTCTAATGATGTAACCCCAAAAAAGGGTAGCAATTATTTCTAGGGTTGTTTTCGCCACAACCGCTCCTGCCATGAGGTTGGCGTCTGCGACTTGCACCTAAACTGGAAAGCTGCTAAGGGATAGTGAACATAATATATGGTATACGATTGAAAAATAGAACAATATCTTTTTATAAGACCTCTAAATATATATATTAATTATGCTAATATAAAATATTGACAACATTTACCCACCAGTGATGGCCAATCTACTGGGAGGTAATACATAAAAATATAGCAAATGCTGAGTTAATACAAATAATATAATAAAAAGGGGGAGACAACTGATCGTACAATAAATAATACACAAAGGGGAAGGATAATCTCCGGACCGAACTGGACTGGATGCCGAGCTGCCACACACGCTGCGAGCTGCACTTGATGTAGTAACAGGAAGATTACCACGTACCGAACTGGAATGAATAACGAACTGCCAAACAGGAGGCGAGCGGCCTTTGTCGTAATAAGAATAGAATCTTCTGATGGACAACAATATCACACGATATAAAAGGTGAATATTAAAAGCCTTTAAAAAAATGCTGAGCTGCCATGCGCTTTTTACGAACGGTAAAAGTGTAAAACAAGAAAACAAAAACTACTCGACGCCATGTGTCCACACACACACACCAATACAGCGGGACCCGGCCGCTGACCGAGCTGGAACGGGGGAGAGTGGAAGTAGCGTTCTCACCCAGTATGACCAACTTCACATATGCTGAGCTAGCAGGGCGGTCTTACTTCGTGCACAAACAAGGGTTGTATGAACTAAGATGTAACAAAAATTCGTAACCGATAAATCTCTTCTTACAAGTCCTCATTATAATCGATATATTTTCGACATAGATTTAATTTTTTTATGAAAAAAAAATATATATATAATATACTCACGGCATTAACGTATGCTAAAATCATGTCGACAAGGTGTTCGTCGTCGTGTTTAAAGTACTCCGAAAATGTTTTGTACGCAGCTTCGTCAAAATAGAGCGCCGTCTCCAATATGGGCATCGTTGTTGCCATTGTCACCGCCTCCATTCCATCCTCATCGTATTTTGTGTCCTCTACCTGCGTGGCAAAATATTTAATTAAAATCTTGGATAGAGTAAAACGCGAACAAGGGGAGGGAGAAGGAGAAAACGCGACGAAAACGACAACAAAAAACCTCACTAATTTTTATACTCACAAAAAGGTCTGGTGACATGAAAGCATAGTTTTCGCCGGGTCTTCGCAATACATCTGTGGAGGAGAGAAAAAAAATATATACAAACTGTCAAGAGGAATATATTGTATTAAAGTCCTAAACGTCGTTGGCGCCGAAAGAATAACGCGAATTACAGAACTTAAAGTTTTTTCCTTTTCTCTTATTTATTTATTTTTCGTTTTCATGAACGCGACGTGTCTTCAGCAGTTCTATCACGCCCGGCTGTTGTAGGTATATAACGTATAAGCATCAGCCATAATAAATAATATTATACAATATATATATATAAGTGTAGATATAATAGTAGATACATCAGAAACGTAAAGAAACATATGAAACTTATATCGTAACTATTTAGACGCTGACCAAACATGGACACTATTAGATCATGGATTCGGAACGTTAACTTTTTCAGCTACATTTTAGTTTATTACACAATTATTGGTTGTAACACGCGGTCGCGTACTAATTGAACAATTTAAAATTCACAACATTTCATCCCTAATATATGATATGAATTTATCGAAAACTCTTACATTCTTTTATTTATACATTAAATTGTAATAAAATATAATACAGATCATAATGAATTGTACATTTTACATACGAATGTATTATATTAAAATATGTTTATCTATAACCTTATTAACATGTATATTTCATCTAAAAATAGGCTTTTAATGATCACGTTGAATTCCTAATAATAATTAATAGAAAACAATTTAAAAAAATAGTAATTATATAATACTAGAATTTTTATCAAATTTAACCATACTATAAAAACATGTTCTATATCTAGCAAACGATAATAATTATTCAATGATAAAATATACCTAACGAAATATTATGATAAAACATTTTACAATCATGTTTATGATCAAATGGGAAAATCTCCCGAAGTGTACGACTATATAGGTATAAAAATAAAAAATGTCTAGAGCAGAATTTAGAGTTTTGATGACACTAGTCCAGCGTTTCTCAACTAGGGGGTCGGGAACACCTTGACTTGGGGTCGCGTAGGTCGAAAATAATAAAATGTTGATTTAAAATTGATATTGATAATAATAGAATATTTTTTGTTCAAATTTTTACCTAAGTAATATAGATAGATGTTCGCGACACTAAAAAGGTTGAGAAACGATGCACTGTAGTCTAACAAGATTTTGGCCCCTAGGATTTAATATATTTTTTTTTCGTATACCCCCAAACTGTGTTGCAATACTACAATTGATACATTGATTATTTACAAATAAATAAAAGAAGCGATTCTTTTTCTATTACTTTAAAATCGTATGTATATTAAAATATTTTTTTTATAATTGTTGAAATCTATCGTTAAAAAAAATATAAGATCATTTTGTGAGAAACTCCCAAAAAGCGGTCAACCTCATCTGCTGTTAATGTCATTTGTTAACTCTAGATCTAAATATCTATTTAATAAAAAAAGAAATAGTAAAAATATTAGCAAATGAAATTGTGAATTTATTACTTTTCTTTTTGTTCGCAATTATGCGCTTCGTCATGTTCAGGTTGAAAAAAGTTGAAGTGTTCCACCAAGTTAAGTTATTAAAATTGTTACAATCGACAGTCACACGGTTGGTATAATAATATATTCACTACCTATTTATAATTTTTTGCACGTTTCAAATCTGAATTTGAAATTCGAGTCGGTTACAATAGCGTATGCAAGATTCGAAGAAAACTGTTCTTGGAACTTGTATAATTTTCGTGCGTGTATACCAGAACAACATATTATAATGATCACATGCTTTAAATTTAATTAAAATACTTGTTGAAGAGAAACGAGTATAATACTATAGTTACATACATACAACATGTAGGGACTTCCGGAAATAAATAATAAAATACTATATATTTTAATTACAAAATAATTTTTGATCTCGATGTATGTATAAAATATAACGATATACAATTATAAATTATTCAAACCAACGTAGTAATATATCTTGGACTCAAATTCCAGAAAAAATATAGAAAAAACAATACCTAACTATTTCTATGACGTTTAAATTACATTTTGTATCACGTTTAGAGACATTTCATAATAACTACGTGTGAAATACATTTCTAAAAATTTTATTTTTAACTCAATCCTCGTATGTTATATGTGCTATATAAATATGAAA
Organism: Diuraphis noxia; assembly: GCF_037042655.1. NCBI lineage: Eukaryota > Metazoa > Arthropoda > Insecta > Hemiptera > Aphididae > Diuraphis > Diuraphis noxia. The sequence goes on along the minus strand of NW_028301713.1, from coordinate 4,238,209 downwards.
AAGTTTTTCACTACGTACTTATACTTATAATATATAGATACGTCGAAAACTTATCATCGATTTGATACGTATTTATATTCGCACGGAAAGTTTCTAAACATATTATATGTAGTATGCACAGTTTCGTTTGTGTCATCTCGAATCCGCGCACCACTTTGCTACAGATGTACGATATTATCACGATATCCATTTATCACCACTCTCCATGCTATAATAGATTGTTACTTTATTACTTTATTAGATATGGTTTATAATTTTGTGCTCAACATCATCACAACTAAACCTAATCGATTATTAATTATTACGTTATGTTTTGACGTCCACTAACTAAATAAAATCACTTACTACTGACGTATGATGGTTATAGTTTTTTAAACGAACCATAAACATAACTCTAGGATAAATTTAAAAAAATGTAATATGTATGTTCAAAAAATAGGAATTTTCACGTAATGTCCTAAAACTAGGTAAAATAATTTTAAGTGAGACTTGAGTCCACAAATTAGGAAAGGAAAGCTTATACATTTTATATGTTATAAATAGTTATAATAATTATGTTAACTGTCCTTATCGTAAATATCACGAATATACACCTCAGCATTTTTGCATACTTAAAATTTTTAATTTAATTATAAATATCATAATCACAATATTTTGAGCTTATAGGCTTGGATACTACTGGACCAGTTCATAACGAATTTTGTTCAAATACTCATTGAGACTATAGTGGCTCCTACAGACATTTCGTTTTGGCTCACGAAAACTTAATATTTATTTTCTTATATGATATATTATTTGTTATAGAAATAATATTATTTTATAGAATCTATATTATTATATCACGTATAAAATAAATTATATGTTTGTAGCTAATATACAACTCCGATAACTGATTTTTACGAACATTTCAAATTGTTCTTAACACTTTCAGACCCAGTGATGCCATATGGAATCATAATATTTAGTATTTCTTCTTATTTTTATGATGAGCCCAATGATTCCATATGGAATCAATTCTTATAAGAAATTTTGTGTTCTATCCATTGGTATCACTGTTTTAACGATAACGTGTTTATTGATAATGTTATTATCTGTTGTTGTCAAATTTTTTCAACCGTTACGACGGGAACTACTTTTAAATTTATTTCCTCAATTTTCGGTAAGTAATTTATATTTTATTATGCTTGCAATTACTTTTTCTTATGTAAAATACACGGCATAAATGCAGTTTGGTTCCCACGCGAATTTTTCGATTTTTTTTTTTCCAAAATGTGTGTTTCACGACACTGAATACAAAAGTCTAATTCCAAAATTCTCGCAAATCATTATTTTGGAAGTTATAGCCATCCAAAGTTTGCGATTTCACGTATTTAGTATTTACGCATGTATGCGCGCAAACCGGCTTTAGATACCCACTTTCTTACGTTTTCGTATTCTCGCCTCTCATTTATATGTTATTTTATTTTATTACAATATTATCTAAAGTAGTTTGATGAAAAATGTTAGATTATACCCTATAATTATATTTTTGTAAAAGTTATATTTAACTTATTAGTTTTATGTAGATATCTACCTCATTATAATTTTAATTAACGAGTTTCAAAAGGCAATAGAACTGATAATGTTTTATTTTCGTTTTAAATATTACTTTTTGAAGATTGCTATGTTAGTACCTACAAGCGTACTCCAGATCACTACAGTTTTTGTTACAGTTACGACAACATATCATTTTAAAATGACATCTATTAATTTTATTGAGTTGTATGATATATTTGAGCATAAAACCAATGGCCCCGTCTCAATGAGTGTTATACAAAAATTGCAATCGTGGAATTTGTTAGCCCGTGATGGTGTATTAAAATGTAAAAATGGTCATTATTTACAATTATACAGCGATATACGTTCTTTAGACGGGTTTAGTTGGAGATGTAGGGCACCTATAAATAAACAAAAAAACAAATGTGACTATTATCGATCGATTCGCATAGATACATTTTTTCATAAATCGCATTTGTCGTTATACCAAATAGTATCGTTTGCATATTTGTGGTTAGAAAACGTGTCACTGTCATTTATTGTTAAACAAATTCGAATTTCTCAACATACTGCTGTAGATTGGTCATCATTTCATAGAGAAGTCGTCTTCGAGGCTATGATTACGAATCATAATAAGATAGGTTAGTTTAAACTTAAATAAATCATTTTTTTATAGTATTAAAATAATTAATTCATATAATAGGTGGAGTCGGACAAGTTGTTGAAATTGATGAGTCCAAATTTGGTCGAAGAAAATATAACCGCGGGCATCGTGTAGAGGGGCAGTGGATTTTTGGTGGTGTTCAGCGAGAAACTGGGGCTTGTTTTTTAATACCCGTAGAAAAGCGAGATAAAGATACCCTATTAAGAGCAATCAATGATTGGATCTTGCCAGGGACTACAATTATCAGCGATTGTTGGAAGGTAGATTTAGTTTTTACTATGTGGGCTGTGCCGAGGGATATTGTGGTACTGAGTTGTGATATTGTGTTAATTTGTTTTACTAGAGTTATCAATGTTTGGAGGATGAAGGGTATGTTCATTTAACAGTGAATCATTCCATTCAATTCAAAAACCCAGAAACCGGAGCACACACTAATAATGTTGAGGGAATGTGGCGTCACGCCAAGGCTTCGCTTTCCCAATATTGTCGTAAAAAACGGTTTTATGGTGGATATTTAGCAAAGTACATGTTTTTGAAAAGGTGTCGTATATTAAACATTGAACCTCTAACGGAATTTTTTAAACTTGCTGGTGAGCTGTATAACTCAAAAGAAAACGATGTTTTGATAAGTGATGATGATAAAGACTCTTCTTCTACAGGAACGGATGACGATTAATAAAATATTGAAAAATTTAAATAAAATTAAAATTGCAAAAAATGTTTGTTTTCAATAACCCTCCCCATTCAAGTTTGATTTTTTAGCCCGGGGGGTTTGAGGGCCGAGCCCACATTCAACGAGAGGTCCGTAGGACCTCGAGTTTGGTGACTGGAGCTGGCAGGCGGAGGGAGCTACTTATACTTATTTTACTTTATCTGGCCATCAAGTCCGGCGACCGGAGCCGATAGGCTCCGGGAACCGGGGGTCCCTTGAATTTAAAGACATGAGTCATTTGTGTTAAATTAGTTTCAGATTACTTGTTAGGTCATCAGGCTGCCCGCAGGGCAGGGACGCTCTCCCCCCCGCGACCCCGGAGGGGTCGCCCCCCCCCCCCCCTCCCCCTCCCCCCCAGGTTTGCTATTTAAGCCCCGGGGGGTTTGGGGGCCGAGCCCCCATCCAACGAGAGGTCCAGAGGACCTCGAGTTTGGCGACCGGAGCCGACAGGCGAAGGGAGCCACTTATACTTATTTTATTTTATCTGGCCATCGAGTCCGGTGACCGGAGCCGATAGGCTCCGGGAGCCGTGAAGTTTATTGACTTTAAGACATGAGTCATTTGTGTTACTTAAGGTTCAGTTTACTTGCTAGGTCACTTACCTACAGCGAACGTGCGTATATATTGGCGATGTGCACGGCATTAAAGTAGTGTTGCGCGTATATGCGTATAAACATAAAATCGCAAACTTTGGATGGCTATAACTTCCAAAATAATGATTTGCGAGAATTTTGGAATTAGACTTTTGTATTCAGTGTCGTGAAACACACATTTTGGTAAAAAAAAAATCGAAAAATTCGCGTGGGAACCAAACTGCATTTGTTCCAATGATGCTGAAATAGAAAACCTCCTTAGAGGAGATATGTCTGATATAGAAGATTTTAATGATGATGAAGATGATCTCAATGAAGAACAAATTATTACTCAACATATTGCTGAAATTACAGAGTTTATAGATTTGAATAATGCTGAAATGGACAATTTGGTAAATAAATTGTAATTTTTATTATGTTTATTGTTTCTATAATATCTTTTAAACTTAAGGAAAGAGGACAATGCCTCTTAGATGGTGAAATATCTTTAACACAAGATTTATTAAACCAAAGTGACAATACTGAAGAAGCCGATGTTGAAAAAGAAAATGAACAGTTACCAGCTAATTGGGTTACAGGTTCTTGGGAAACATATTATCAGGAAAGTTTAAAGAGTTGGTAAAGTTTGAACCTTACGTTTAAAAATATACAAAATTCTACATCCAATCTATCACAATAGGATGGACGATCTCGGTCAAATTAGTTCACAAAGCAAGCTACACTGACTCCAAAATGTTACCCATGAACTGAGGTACACTAAAACTATAAATAATACATAAATTATATAGGATATACCCATGAAAATCGCATACGGTATATACTGCTAGAAGATCCCTAGAGATACCATATTTCTTGTTAAAAGCATTATAGTGGTGTCAAGATAAAAATATCTGATACATTTTTTTTTTCAATTGGTAAATCATACGATGATATTACAACATTACAATAATAACTTTATAACAGCTAGGCAACATACATAATACATTATATTTATATACATACACTTTTTCTTAAAATTTAACTATCAATGGATAAGGCTTAAAAAGTAGGTACTTATTGGTTATTATTGAGATAGGTGTTTAGATTCATACCTACCACCTACGTATATTGTGTATATAATTGGTACCTAACCTATATGACAATACATCTATAACTATAAAGTATTATAGTTTTAATATTGTATATAATATAAAATTCGTTTACTACCGTTTTATAAATTATTACACAGATGAACGGTGTACTTACTGAATCCATCGGTCCACGTGTGATTTACTGTCGGAGCTCGTTTCAAAATAAATGCATTTTCACTATCATCGTCACACCGATACCGGCAAAGCCCGGCATTAACAGACTGCAATTCGTATGTGATATCTGATAGAAACACAATACCGTTCTGTGGATTATATTGAACGAGTACAATTCATTAATATATTTTAATGGTAATTATTGTATTTGATTATCGACAATTTTCAGTCAATCTGGTTCATTTATAATATATATGGTTAGGTTATGGATATATTAACACTATATGGAGTCACGGGTTTATTGTGGAAAAAAGAAAATATCTTTTAATAATGTTCTCTCTCCAGCATATAGGGTACAATAATTTAATAGTTTAAATAAAATCACTAACATAATCGTTTTATTGAATCATATAAGTCATCTATACATTTGTGTAATTTATTATATTATTTTTTATACAAATATTGATAATAAATATAATTACCACACATAAAATTAAAATTGATATCAGTTAACCGCATAGTAAACTTTGATTATAAAAGCCTATTGATCTCTTTATTAAATCAAAGCTTTGGTTGAGAACAGTGTTCGTACAATAATGCACTTACTTTGGAGCTTCCCGGACAGTAAGTAAATGCTGCGGTCACGTCACCGTCCCCGGTATGACTTATCCGGTGCATGTAATGACATCGTCTCGGTGACTTTTTTTCATACGTCACCGACTCCGAATCACCTCGTATTTGCCACACAAAATCTTCGCTGATCAAACGGTCGTTGGGTTCCAAGAACAACTTCACCAATCTATGTATAATAACATATAAACAAATGTGGTATAGTATACATTATGTACACGACACTACAACAAACGATAACCATTAAGGTGAAATGCATAATATATTTCACATTAGCTGGTCATAAAAAAAAAAAAAAAAACAATAACAGTTTTTGCTGTTTACATAGGTACATAATTTAAAAAGTACATTTAATAAATGAAAGGAATTGTGATAATAGGGATAAAATAATAATATTTCATCAATCAATAAAATTCATTCGTCTGTTTTAAAAATAAAATAAAATATTTAAAAAAATAAAATTTTGCATTCATCGACAAGAGTAGATGCGACAAAGTAATAATTATATTATGAAGCTAAATCTATGAAACAAGCAAAACAAGCTTATATCTAGATCTATATGTCCAGAAAACTGTTGTGTACTCCATACATTTTTAGCAACATTTTTCTTAGCACAAAAATGTAAAGTTTTATGGGGCGTGCAAAAACTGCATAATAAAATGGCGCCGTTCCTCACGCAATCAAACACGGATACCATCATGGTTTGTATAAATAACAGCATACATTTTTGCTGGTCTCATATTCAACTATTATTTCGTTGATAGCTGTACATAAGAACATGTATTAGAGGTATACTGCTTAGTGCTTAAGTGCAGAATGAATTTGCAATTTAAATGCATAATAAATGGGCGGAGGATAAGACGTTTTGTTATATTCGATATCATGATTACTATCTGTCGAAGATTGTTAAATATTTACTCAAACGATAATATTATATTATGGAGGCAGTACAACCATGCGTCATAATGGACTTCAAAACGTACCGGTGCAGGAAACAATTTTCAAGTGGTCAAATTGGGTACAAACGAAGAAAAAAATATACCTCAAGATGGACTCGAAAAAATCCCACTTGAGATAAAAGAAAGTTTTGTTATATAGCGTGCGATAAAAGTGACGCTTATATATATATATGTAAGTATGAAAGATGACTCGTGGTGTTACGGGTCTTACGGGTGGTGGGGCAAAGAAAGATTTGAAAAAAAAAGCTCATGACTAAGATGGAAATGTTCAGATAGGCCAACGCGAGGCCTATACATACTTAAGTGATGAAGAGTATATATATATATATATAACTTTATCTATGCTGTCAGCCGGCTTAAAATAAAAGTGAATCCATTAAGATAGTGTAATAATAATGAGGCTCGCGAGACGCCGGTGTGATACGCGTGTGACTGGAATAGACGTGATGGCAAGATGTGTAAAAAGAGATTAGGTACTAATTATTATCATTAAAAAAAAAAAAAGCGGAGTAAATAATGCTTAGGTATAGTGTACAGAAGTGCGCTCTATGACATAAACATTTGACGTCGTCAAATATCTTTGCGTAAACGATCTGCAGACCAGTTTGAGCGATAGCTACGACGATATATGTACCGATCCTCGCGAAAAATCATTTCCCATACCTTCGCACTTTTTCCAGAGCTTATAATAATATTATTCAGTATTTAAAATATATAATATATTATTATTATAGCACACCTACGACGCCGAACGGGCAAACCCATATAAATACATACAAACACATAATATTATATTCCTAATATATTATATATGTGTAGATCGAAGGGATGATATTTATGTTTTTTAATCTCGGATATTCCGTCGCATAGTCAGGAGTAAAAACCGTATCTATTTATGACGGGCTAGCCATAAAAACGAACCCCTTGTCCAATTTTGGTGGGTGGAATAAAAAACCACGATGAATAAATATAAATGTTTTTCCCACTATATATATATGTATATACCATTTAGCTATATACACCGAAATGGGCCAATTTCATACACTGATACCTCCGAAATGGGTACTTTATCCCCGCCGGACTGCTGATAATATTTTTTCGATCTGTAACACTATTTTATAGTTGGTCATCTTCTAAATGAATATTGAAAAAAAATTGTTGGTTGTAGTTACTATTTACACCTAAAATATCAGAAAAAAATTACGTAGTCATACCTATTTTGAAATATTCACCGTCCTTCTATTATTGAACGCAAACCGTGATCGTGTTTACTTGGCAGAAAGCAATTTATTTAAATACGAAACGGAGAAAAGAAAATAGATTCAATTTTTAGCAATATACACTCAAATTTGAAAGTTGCATAGTTAGCATATAATATATATAAGTGTGTAAAAAATCAGATTTTTTCCACAAAACTTCATGAAATGACGTTCAATGTTACTTTTGAGTTTGAATTCACCGAAAAAAATATTTTATAAAATAGAATATCGAACGACATAAAAGTATTTTAAGATTGGTGGAGAGGAGTTGCACGTCAATGACTCGGAGATTATACACTATTATGGTGGCTGTCACTGCAACTCCTGATGAAGAAATAAATAAGATACATGTAATAAAAAATTGGTTCGATATTGGATGTATTATTTTGTGTATAAAAGGAAATGTCGAGAAAGATGTTATATTTTCAATGATGATATTATTAAAAAAAAAAAATATTACGCTTATAGGTATTTAAAGAAATATAAAATTTAACACGACAAAACACATCGCACAAGAAACGCACAGTGCTTATAACAGTATAAGTATATAACGTGTTACAAGAAAGGGAAAATATACCTTTATCGTATTATTATAATTCGATTTGGAAAAAATCAAAATCAAGAATTGACTGAAGACAAGAAAACGAGTCTTGCGTGAAAAATAGTCTCCCCGAGTGGCGGCAGAACATTTCATACGAATGTTTCTAGCAGGCCAGGGCTAGAAGATTGCTATGTAGATTCTGTGTTTGTATCTCATATTTCTCTCTCTATTTATCTCTACGTCGTTTTCACATGCACGGACGCGTTAAAAAAAAAAATAAAATATAGAAATTTCGTTCGAAAGGATCGCCGCAGACGATGTTTGCAAATGTCCGTGATTGACGTTTTCTTATAACGTATAGGGTGACTTTTTTGGCTTATGAGCAGTGACAATTTCGAATAAAATCATTTTCAAGCAAATCCAAGTGCCCTGATGTAGTGCCTCATCGGATGAGAATATTATGAAAGATGATTCTAATTTTTCATCTCCATTGCCGGAATATTAAAGGGTTTACAACAGTGACCCAGCAGATTCTGATATATACATACATGAAATCGATGCGAGCAGATAGGACATAAACCATTATGATATTAAATTTATATAATAATAATGTTACTGTGGGGGACAGGATGTATATTACGAATCACGTAAAACGTTTTTTTTTTGTTTTTAAGAGGTGAAAAAAATCATCTGAGAAGAAGAGCTCGTTGCTGGTTAAAATAAACCACCCTGTGATGTACGCACGTACCTCCATGTACTCGTAGTATAACGTGGTCAATTATTAGTTTCGGTCCCTTGAATCCACCTCGGACCTTTTTCTTTCGCGCGTCGTACAACGCCCGTGATACAACAACATATTATACTTATACATCTCACACATATGTAATTTAAACACGGTATACATATTATTATTATGTACACTCCGTGGAGGAATTTGCCGCTATTATGTTTACTCGTTATTTTATACGTAATAGTGAATACTAGTTTATACAGGTAGTTGATCGTCGAAGCTCTGCCCGTTTCGCGTAGTCGCTATTATAAGGGGGAGGCAGGCAAAGAGTTACTAGGGTGTTTTTAGAACTATATTTGAGTTCAGTCTCCCTTAAATTATGTATATAATTAAATCTATATCTGCTGTTGTGCGATTTGCCATTATTCAATATAATAATTACATGATTTTAATATTATATTGAATAAGTTTGCATGTGTGTGTATGTGTGAGGGGAGGCCGCAGGGTCGGAGCTAGGATTTGTGGGGCTCCGGACAAAATAAATAAAAGTCACATTACATATTATCCAAACTAACTAATCTCTGAACAGTATAAAATATCATTTAAGAACTGCGGGGCCTTAATTATAATTTTAAAAACGCGGGGCCCGGGACAAATGCCCCAATTCCCCCACTCGCGCTGTCCCTGGGGGAGGGGGAGCAAAGTTAGTCTTTGTGCAATACACGGTTATTTGACTAGTTGAAAAAATATGGAACAACTCCAAATTTTTCATTGAAATTGAGCCTTAATTTGGAGACTCAGTCTCCAACTATATCATATACTATCCATTGAATAAAAAAAAAAATACCTCTATATATTTAACAAAACTATAATATATAAATATAAATCTCAAAGTTTATTTTTTTTTCATTTAAATAATTAACGAAAATTATTTAAATGTGTGTTTAAAATTTGTAACAAATAAAAAAAAAAAATAATCAATTATAAATACCTAACCTATAAAGGAGCGGTTGTAGACTCTAGTTATAATTAGGGCTGAGGACTTAATTTTTTTTCATATTTGTTTGGAATGATTGCAGAATAATGTGAGTGATGCGTAAATATGTTTTATAACATAATTATAGGTAACACTGCTAAATATTTAATTTTGCATATTTTATCGTTATTGCATATTATAAATTATACTTGAACATGATATGAAAAAATAAGAACATATTATTTGGCTATATTTAAGTATAAAATGTTGGTCTTTCAAAAAATAAGAACATAATATAATATATCATACATATTTGGAAATTGGAATGTTTAAAAATAAAATAGTACTACGCTAATCAAAGCATATTATTATATTATTTAAAATTCTGGCTGACAGTTTCTTCAGGTCTATTCAAAAGTCAACGGGATCAATGCATTATCAATTCAACATAGGACTACTTGCATAAACTAACGCTCAAGAAACTACGTACATTAACTGTTAGCTAATCATACTATCTGTGTTTTTTTTTTCTTATCGTTATCATGTTTTAAAAGTCAAAAACTAAATTTGTAAACATTATCTCTAGATTTAGATGGCCTACTGTTGGCTAGGAATGTCTTTTAAAAAAAAAAATTATATTATTTCATCGACAATTGGTTAACAATAATGATCAGCGATCGTCACACCGTGTCTGCAGTATACATTAGGTGTAGCAGGTAGTGTAAGTGAACTTCTGAAAAACTGTTAGGTACAACTGAATTTTGTTTATAATTATTTGTTCATATAAATTGTAGCTATAATTTAAGCATCAAAATTTTAAAAAAATTGTTGAGCATATTTGTTGTGTTTTTTAGATTCTGAACGAAGTGATGAATGTATTGATTTTACAATGATGTGTGTGTGTACAGCATAACTAGTCGAAATAATGCATCAATTTCAAACAATGGGGGTGGTTTCCGGTGTAAAAGTGAATATCCTTGGTGCATTATACAGGTTAAAAGTTAACATTTTCCAACAGTTTTCAAAAAAATCGAGAAAAACAAAAAAAAATGACAGAAAAACAGGAATTTTTACGCAAAATCAGTTTTCGACCAAATCGATTTTTTTATATGGTTGTAATTCAAAAACTAATCACTGTAAATACTTGAAATTTTCACCAAATTTTTATGTTAGTGTTATCTATATACAGTTTAATTTTCAAAAATTTTGATATTTTTTTGAGTTATTTATAGACCACTGAAATTTTCGATTTTTATGAAAATTTTTTTTTGAAGTGTCGATAAAATTTTTTTGCCCAATCAAAATACTTAAAAAATTTAATACAGAGTTTCTCATAAGTTAGTCTTATATGAAAAAAAAAATTATAAGAATACATATGCACAATTTTTTTTTATAAGCGTTATAGTTCAAATTTTTATGAAATCTGTCGAAAACGCGAAAATTAGCAAGTAATTTTGAAGTTGAAAAATCATAAAATTTGTTGTATTTATAAATAGGGATTAAAAATATAACACTAAGTTTTCCATAAGTTTTTCTTCAAGTAGCTATAGAGAAAACTCGAAGCATCATTATAGGAAAAATTTTAAGTGCGTTTGAATTTTAAATTTTCACGAGATAACGTAACGATAACGATTTATCCTGAAACAATTTTAAATATTTGTTATTATTCAAAAAGTATAAGTCGTAGATGCTTGAAAATATTACCAGTTATTAAGATTGGCATTTTCTTTACATGATTTAATTTTCAAAAAATTTTGACTTTTTTTGAGATATTTATAGACAACTGAAATTTTCAATTTTTCTGAAAATTTTTTTTTGAAGTGTCAATAAAATTTTTTTTGCCCTATCAAAATACTTGAAAATTTAATACAGAGTTTCTCATAAATAAGTCTTATAGTGATTAAATAATTATAAGAATACATAGGCACAATTTTTTTTATTAGCATTTGAAGTTCAAATTGCAAAATGCAAATTATTTTGTAGTTCAAAATTCATAATATTGTTTTTATTTATATCTAAGGTTATAAAATTCAACAACAAGTTTTCCATAAGTTTTGCTTTAAATAGCTATAGAGAAAATAAGTATAAGTCGTAGATACTTAGGAAATTCGAAGCGTCATTATAGGAAAAATGTTTTGAGCGTTTGAGTTTTAAATTTTTATGAAATTGCGTAATGATAACGATTTATTCTCAAACCAGGTATTCGTATATCTATGATAATATAAGGTATTATGAATTATGATAACTACATGATAACTACACTAATCGATTAACCATGCCTTATGCAAAATGCGTCTTAATTGAAAAATAATATATTTGTTTCAAAATAGAATATAATATGACAATATTTAAATATAATATATCCTAGACTGACAAATCATCTCCGTTCAGAATCGTTTTTCGTATACAATGATACCTATCATTGCATTCAAATCTAACCTACCTTAGTCAGAGGTCCACCCCACCACCTAATGTACAGCAGAGCGATACCCACTTTCCCGCTTTTTTGAGTTTTAAGAAAAAAATCCAATCATATTCGTGTATTATGTATTATGTGAATGGAAATATAATAAATATGTTACCGTGTTCTAGGGTGGGTCTGACGAAATCTCGTCTGGACATTATATTTATTATATTTGTCGTAAAAAAAAATAGAAATAAAAACAGACTTGCTTGAGTTGGACGTAATAATAATACAATGGTATTAATAATATTATACAGTTACCTGCCAAAAATGAAAAACGTGCAATCCGGTCGGTCTGCTGGATCGGACAATGTGACCACCTCGTACTCGGGTACATCCGCCGGATAGGACACTCCGAAATAATAATTTAGCTCGTCTACCGTCATCGCATCGTGTAAGTCCTGTGTGAGTGAAAACAAAAACCAATATAAAATATCACATAAACATGCTATTATTCCGAGGGCGTTGTAGATAAGTCGTCACATTTCATTAGTGCTAAAAGCGCCACAGATGATGACCGGTCGCTTTAGACTTTCAAAGTAATAAATTTAGCAAATATGAAATAATTCGAATTTATTCTGTAATTAGTGTCTTGCGATCTTAGTTCTTACAATTTTTTACTATCTTTCACTTTACTTGAAACTTATATAATATAATAAGAACGAGCAACAATTAAACTAAACCGGTAACTAAAAAAAAAAATAATAATAATAACGCTCTTTCAGTAATGCGTACAGTTGCTGAACGGCTTGCTGTTTAATGCTGCAACAACAAAGAAATAACGATATTTCCGAAGTGTACGTTTCCATGAAATCGTTTTCATGGAAGCAATACCTTTGCAAAAACCAACACACCAGGGTGGATTTTGGTGATTAACGTGAATTGGTAAAATTGGTTGACTGACAAAGGCATATGAACGTTTCCGCGTAACTCAGGCAAACAAACGTATATACACCACGGTTAAAGTATATTATCTTAAACCTTGGTATAAGCTCAGATTGGTACTCGGAGTCGTTTTCGTGTTATACAAATCACAGTGTGACGTTCTACATTGTTCTGTGACCACACGAATCCTATTATTTTCTTCCAAGTTACCATACATTTCTTTAAGTATTTTTTATTGTAATGGTAAACGGAATAACGAATATTAAAATGGCCGCTTTGAACAATTTCAAAATATGGACTCATTTGGTTGTTGCAGCAAGTCTTTTACCGGCATGTACCGCAATGTCAACATTTTGATTCGAATAGGAAATTATAACAGCCTAAACAATTTTCAGAATTTCGTAAGTATTTTAAAAAATAATATAACTGAACTGAACTTAAGTTACGTAAATTTTATCTGCATAAAAGGGACTTCTTATAGATTCACGACATTCTGTAATATTTTCAAGAAAATTTAATGACCCAAAATTAGAATTATTTTTATATTTTTTTGCGGGTTATCTGAAAAGTTAGGAATAGCGAGTTACTGCTCCAGAATTATTTATTCGACATGTAAAATTATACTGTTTATTTAATAAAAACAAATTATTATACTATACCTATATCTTTATCGCATAAACTAAAATAATATTATAATTGTTATATGAAACATAATTTTTTTTTTTTGTACTTTTTTTGTACCTAACCTACGTGATCTGTGATCAATACGTGAAAAAATACGAAAATCAAAAATTATACATAAAATATTAGAATATAGCGAATAGAAATAAAATGTCACACGGTCCTCTGATCGAACACAAACTTTTTAGAATATTTTAGAATTCCTACGTGTGTTTATCAACGTGGCCACGAAAAATTAAAACTCGCTTCACCATTATGTACAACACATTTCGGAATGATAATCCAATAATCAAAAGAATATGGTAGACACACATCGCACGTGCGCGTAAGTGAAATCACAACAAACAAATAAATAAAATGTTTAAAACTTTAACAAGTCCAAACATTAAACAATATTTTGAAAACGTATTTCGTTCAACAGTCTTTTACATTTTTGAGTGCCATGTTAATTTTATTTCAACGACTTAGCCATTTAGCGTACCTATATATGATTTACGATTAGGAAACTATAATAAAAACAATCTAATTTGAGTTAGACGTTGCGTATTTTACGCTGTTCAACATAAAAATATAGGTAATATGTACAGTAAAATATATACTATTTGTACGACTATTTGAATACTTAAATCAGTGATTTAACTTTTAAATTCTGAATGTATTTTATTTTATTATGATCATGATATCATAGAGTTCAAAATATATCCAAAAATCTATATTAAAGGCTATTATTATTTATAGTGAATTATTTCTTAAAACTGAAATACTGAAAACTCTTATGTACGATTGCTGATGAAGAATTATGACATTCACTCCTTACAAAAAGTTGATTTTTCGTGGTACTCTCGGAACCTATATTGCAGCAGAAGTGGAATGAATTTTACGACTTGCTTACCTCGTGAGTCTCAAAGATTCTAATTGTTTTTTGTTGATACTTACATACGTATTTCAACGAGCTGAGAACAATAGTAACAATCAGAATTTGTCGTTCAGATATGCGGACTTAGTTTCTAAGGTTAGTTTAGAGATCTAAAGTTCGACAATTTGACATGTACTAGTAAATCACGAGTGTTAGAATTGCATCAATATTCGCGATATCGTCAGAAAATTTTTTTCTGCGTTAATGCGGTATCGTATTGACCTAGTATAGAGATTTTATAATATATATAATATAAACACTGAGACTAAGGTTCTCAAGCCAGATTTATAATGGAGTGATATATCCTGAATATATAACTATAAATATAACAATATATATATAAATATATATATATTAATACTGCAGTCTATGAAATGGCTGATTTTTGAAATCAAAGAGGTCCAAGTTTAAAACGTGTTTATTTCCATGTGGTATGACTATGATATAAAGCATTATGATTTATGAAAATACCTATATAATTATTTACTGTCTTATTGATAATATATAATTGATTAACCTTTGTTTATCGTTTAATTTTAATGTTCACTGTTAACAACCTGAGGTACTTGTAGGTACACTTATTGGTGGTTCTGCCTGTTGGTCAAAAATATTTAGGTATTGGCGCAATAGATAATTTTATATATGCTGTAAGTTATACCAATATATTACTTATTTACTTAGACTTCTCGAGGGACCGACCGAATACATATACAGAAAAAATATAAAAATATGAAATTGCATTGAAAACGTTTGGCAAAACAAACGAGTATATTATAGTGTTATCCAAGTCAGAGGACAAGTGTAATATATAATTTATTGTTCAGTTATTTTATCTATCTGCTTTATACTATTTTAACAGTAATATATAATAGTTTGTCAAGTTTTTATCTGAATTTTTTTAATAAACGTTATTAGATAATAATATTATTAATATTATTATTATCAATTCGATCGAAAATATCATTACTTAATAACAATAATGACTCTTGTAAAACTGTCTTATCACTCTTATCCGTTATTATTTTATATATTTACAGGGTGTCCCACGGAGATCTGACAAATGATGAACAAATTTTTATTCTAATCAATATTTTTTTTAAATTTCCTCTTATTATAATTCATAGATACTTGTGCTACATTTTTAGAATACATTTTATATTTTTTATATTTTAATACTGTAAATAAAAAACTTAATAATTGATAAACATTTTTTCTCAAAATATTCAATATAACCAATTTGTAAATCTTTTTAGAAAAATTTATATGGTAAAAATACTTATTTAAGTCAAATGGCCGATTTTTTAATTTTTTTTTAAATATTAATATTTTCATTTAGAAAATTACGATCTAGTTTATGTTAGAAACATTTTATGTAGTTTATACATCACATGTTATTAATATAAATACAATAAAAAAGCGGGTAAGTGGATGTCGCTCTGCTGTACATTAGGGGTTGGGGTGGACCTCTGACTAGGGTAGGTTAGATTTGAATGCAATGATAGGTATCATTGTATACGAAAAACGATTCCGAACGGAGATAATTTGTCAGTCTAGGATAATATATTATATTTAAATATTGTCATATATTCTATTTTGAAACAAATATTTTATTTTTCAATTAGGACGCATTTCGCATAAGGCATAATTAATCAATTTTTCCAAAAAAATTGCATGTAGTTATCATAATTCATAATACCTTATATTATCATAGATATAGGTACATTACTTGGTTTGAGAATAAATCGTTATCGTTACGCGATTTCATAAAAATTTAAAACTCAAACGCTCAAAACATTTTTCTTATAATGACGCTTCAAATTTCCTAAGTATCTACGACTTATACTTTTTGAATAATAACAAATGTTTAAAATCGTTTGAGGATAAATCGTTATCGTTACGTTATTTCGTGAAAATTTAAAATTCAAACGCACTTAAAATTTTTCCTATAATGATGATTTGAGTTTTCATTATAGCTACTTGAAGGAAAACTTATGGAAAACTTAGTGTTGTATTTTTAATCCTTAGTTATAAACACAAAACATTTTTATGATTTTTCAACTTCAAAATTACCTACAAATTTTCGCGTTTTCGACAGATTTTGTAAAAATTTGAACTATAAACGCTTATAAAAAAAAATTGTGCATAATATGTGTTCTTATAATTTTTTTTTCACTATAAGACTAACTTATGAGAAACTCTGTATTGAAAACAAACACACATCATTGTAAAATCAATGCATTCATCACTTCGTTCAGAATCTAAAATAATTAGATTTTAACATGCACCTATTTAAAATTGTTTTTATAAAATATTCTTAAAAAACTTTATATTATATTTGAAATAAAAATCAAATTAACAAATTGATTATATTGAATATTTCCAAAAAAAATGTTACCAATTTTTAAGTTTTTTATTTTCAGTATTCAAAAATAAAAAATGTATTCTAAAAATGTAGCGGAAGTGTCTATGAATTATATTTGATTAGAACAAAAGTTATTTCATTTGTCAGATCTCCGTGGAACACCCTGTTTATGCGCACGTACGTATTCAGTGTTCTTGAAGCGGTGTTAAGTTTTTTTGCAGATCATATCGTCAAAATTGTATTACTTTTCGAAAACGTTTCATACAATATTTTTCTACAGCATCACGTGGACTGAACATAAATCGTATAAATCGTAATGGATTTATGTATTATACTTGTCCAGGAACGCATTATTTACATATTATGTTTTATATGAAACGCATTTTATTCGTATTGACACGTATTCTATGTGTATTTTATTTTTTAAACCTTCTCCAAGATCTTATCTGAAGAGTAGCGTTTAAGAAACGTATAAAGGGTATAGTTTTATTTATGAAAGTTTGTTCCATTTTTATGTTTATAATATGTGCGTTTTACGAAGTCTCTAATTAGTGAGTATAGAAAGTGTGATCAATATTCAAAAACAAAATATTCAGGTTTTTTACTGTGTTTAAGTAGGTACCTAGATAGTAGATACATCACAAATTGTCTAGTGGCACTGGAAATATTTTTTCGTTACGAATTTAAATCAAATTAAAGATAATAGTTTCTGGGCTTTTTTGCTTATAGTATGTTAGTTTATAAACTTAAATACTATACAAAATCTATAGGTAATAATGCAAAAATTGATACTTGATCGTGCCGTCTCTAGTGCAAAAAATTTCCAAAAATCCCAAGTTGAACGAACGTATAGTTTGATCATAAGTATCTAATGTAACGAGAATTCTTCAAATATCATTCAGGATAACCTGTATCAGTGGTGGCTTTTTGATGGTGAACCATACAACTACTAAAACGAATAATTACAGTTGAAAGACAAACGAACTAATCGCGAAGTATATCGAAAACAACTTTTAAGCGTGGAGTTGCTGAATATATATTGTAATTACGTGATTATAACTTACAATTGTACAATTGTATGGCAGTCTGATGCGGAGTGGATTGATTTCAAATTTCAAAAAGAGAACTAGAATATTATGCTTTATAAAAGAAAAAAATATATTTCGTACAATTCCACGTAATGATTTCATTATCATTTACTTAGACTTAATTTTATTTTATTTTTTTAAAGCTTGATATGATTTAAAATAAAGAAGTTGGAGAATTTAAACTGACGAGAAAGATAATCATTTTATAAAATGTCGATACGTTCAAACCTTTCCTTTGGATAGTATGCCACTAGATTCGTGGGATAAACTTTTATATTAAAGTAGCTCAATTTTACCATTATTTAGTTTGGTCTCTGTCACCTTATTATTGCATTCTATTCCAGAGTATCGCAGTAACGACTAACGACTGCGATAAATCTATTACGTCTCATCTACGACAAGCGATGTGTTTAGTTTCTATATTGGATAATTTTTAATTGGCGCTACAGAGTGATAATCATTTTGACTGTGATTTTAATTAGAAAAAAAAACCCATTTGCCGTAAAATCAAGTTATCAATAAAATCTGTGTGTAGACACATAACTTCCGGTGTGGGAATTTTATTTAGTATGTGGAACGAGGTAAAATAATTATATAATATGATGTTCTCAATTAATTTTGCTCTGTTACATAATTATGCGTAATACATTTAACTGTCAGGGATGGATAATAATATAAAACCCGACCAACGAAAGTCTGGAACGTACGAGTTAAGTTAATATAATAACAGAAAAATAGCGCTAATTATTATTATTTATTAATCAATACTCAGAGGCTTTTCGCATCGTTCGGGCTTCCTATATCTACCTATACCAATACCGATGGCGATAGATAGACATGATGCCTAACTGAGATTAAAATAAAAGTAATGATATAATATTATGTGAAGTAAAATTGTAGAGTTAAAACCATATTTTGTTTTTCACTATTAGACAAGAAAAAGATATAATAAATTATTATTTGTGAATTTTAAAAACCATAATGTTTTCAATAAACGTTTGTAGGCTTGTTTTGTTTAGATATAACAAATGGCCAATGACGTCAATGTGGGATCGGAGAGGTGACAACGTCATTGGCCGGGAAATGTCATCTGGTTTCCCTGAAGATTGGGAAATGTTGAAGTGTATACATTTATCGATCATTGATGTCAATAGCCAGTTAAGTGCAACTCAATATTATTAACATTGAATATATATTCATAATATGAAAGATGATGCATTGGCACAAAAATTTACTTATAAAAAGGTACATCCAACTCGTAATGTGATAAAATCATTAATGTTTACAAACTATAAATTCTCTACACATGTCAAAGTATGTGCCTACAACTTAACAACTGTTCCCATGTATCAATATTTGATTTCGATATGACTTGAGGATATTTACGAAATTTCTTGAAGTTTTAACTATTTAGTGTGAAACGCAATATGAATTTAGTTTTTATTTTCTTACAGTAAGTAGGTATAAATTTATGTCTAGTTGTAACACTATGCTACGCAACTCTAAATGTGTAATACTGTAATAGTGGTAACAATTGTGTAGATAATTAAAAAAATAATAAACTTATAGTTATAACTTATATTATACCAATCGTCTATATTATATTTAATCTCATATCTTGGAAATTGATGTCATTGAACAATGACTGATCAAAGACAAAATATTTGCAAAAGTGCTATTTAAAAAAACAAAAATTCCCCAAATAATTGGATCATTAACAATATTAAAATTGTATAATATGATATATGAAACCTAAATAATGAAATTATTATGGACACATTCACACATTGAACAAATATAATTTACAAAACTTAGAATTTGAATAATTTTATTGTTAGAGGAAAACATGGAAGTGAACATGCTTGGTGAATCACTCTGTACGTAACCATATATATATATATATAATATATATTTAAAAAAACCGATATTATGGTTAAGTTGTCCCTCATACCAGTCACAATGGAAGTGTTTATTTTACAACACAGGTTTATTACATTATTACGTTCTAAAGTTTTAATGGTCAAGTGAATGTGTAAACTTTTTTTAAAGACAATAACAGTTACAAACATTTTTTTTAATGCTCCGAGAACTCTATGATTATTATTACTTTTATATTAAAAACAAATATCGTATTTAGAAAATTACATTTTCCGATCATATAAAATGTTCTGAAAATGTAAGGCAATTTAATGTTTGTAAAACACATTAAACGATTAGTGTTAAAAGTAGGGGAAAAGAAACGGTTTTACACATTATAGTATTGTTACATATCTGGGTCTAAAATATTCACAACGATTTCAAACACATCAAAATTTAGGTAAAAAGAAGAAGATGCGTTATACACGTGTGATATTTGAATACATGACATTATTGTAGACCCTTAGTTGCAGGTATATTTACTGACTTTAAGATGACAAACTATATTATAATTTATAATCAATAAGGCACCTAGTATATAATATTTGCTGATGGTGATTACATTAAATTTAAATTTATAAGTTGTTTTATTCATTTATATAAGTAATTAAACCATAATAGTATCTATGTACATAATATTACGTACCTAATTATATACACAAACTTATAATTTTTTTTTTGGTTTTTACAATATTTATCATCGGAGAAATACTATCCAAACGATTTCAACTAATATATCACTGTAGTACATAAACATTATAGTTTTACTTTCATTATAATATTCACATACTAATTAATTAATTATAAGTATTATTATTATTATTATTATTTTTTTGTTTGATTGCACTCTTTGTATAGGACGCAAAAATTGTTATATTATTTGTTTAAAAAATATATCTCAAAATAAAAATGTATTGTTTTTACAATATTATGTAATATCGTAATAGTTCAGCCGTAATGCTTATTGACAGGAGCTCAATATAGTAATACAATTGGCCATGCATGTGAAATGGTTGTACACTTGTAAACATACAAATATAAGAAATGAAAAAAAAAACGCGTAATCAAATTGATGTTATATTGGATTGACAGTTGTAAAGACGAAAACTAAAAATATACTACCTAATAATAATGTAAAGTCAAAAGATGGTTAAATTAAATTTGCCTTGCCATAGCCCACGTTGTCCAACTTTACATAAATAATATATTATACTATTAAGCAACGTTGTAGATGGGGAACTGGTAAACTCAGTAAGATAAATAATAGTTTAAATATTTCAAAAATAATATACATATTTTTTTTTCATATTCAAACAATTTAAATGACTGCACTTGCTGACGTCATAGGATATAATATGCTTAAAAATTGTAGGGACTAGGGTCTAAGACCTATCACAATTTAAGTATGTACATGGAAAATCGATACAATATATGTATTATTATAAATGCGAGTTTTCAACAATAATCTATAAAAATTCAAACCTTGTGTTTTTTTCGAAAAAATTGTTTGTTTAGTTTGGTTTTCTGCTATGACCATTTTGTATTGACCTTCATATTCATTTTTCAAGCAATTAAAGAACAAAATAATTAAATTAAATTAAATGCGAGTTTACCACGTAAAAACAAAATAAATTTTTGTTTTTAGTTAGAATAATGCGACAAATGAAAAATAATGAATTACATACTTATCGAAATAAATCTCTATTGTAACGTAGATGTTTTTTATGATATTTCGTAAAAATATAGTGGAATAATTTTCGATGGAATTTTATTTTGTATTATTAATGTGGAAAAATTTTCATTTAAATAATATTTCGTTCTGCTTGCAGGCGCAGTTACTGATAGCGATACTTACTGAACTTAGAGGCACAGCCACATTGTACAATGTCGGTAGGTTAATAAATAATACAGAATACGGATTAAAATAATAATATGTTAGTCCATCAACCGTGGTACAATGGTACTTAATATAACCATGTAATACCTATATTCCGATATTCGACAAGGATTCCAATACCTAATCATCTCAATTCAAGCATATACGATGGTGGAGGTGAAAGAGTGGTGAGAATATAAACCGAATTTTTATCGCTTATAACGTCATGTATCTTACTTGGTAAATATCACCCAGATGCATAAACGAACAGACTTGTATCAACTGAAACAGTGAACCGCAGCAGAACGCGAACACAACGGCGGTGGAGGTATTCATGATGGTTTGAAGTCCGGACGCGGTTTGCTCAAAAATCGGTAAATTTCTCTGGCCACGTGTCGTCAAAGTCTGCAGGTTCGTGGAACAAGCAATAACGTGAAGACTGGAATGATTAAACGAAAACAATATGATATCATAATATTAAAAACAATGTGCTAATTAATGAGATGTGGGCTGTTTTTTGGCATCCAGAATGTGATACCGTTTTGATGTCATGAAGGTAAGATAATTATAAGGTTGGTACCATCTATATATTATTTTGTATTATTTTATGACGCTAACGTAACCATTGTTGATATGTCGCGATGCGGACGATGGTAACAATAACTGTTGTTATTCAAAAGCCATAAGGATGGGGTGGTCATAAATATGATGGTTTTCGGAGTGTGGGAGGGGCGCCCGCTCTGTCGAAACTATTTACCTGCATAATTAATAATTATAATTATAATAACTTTTTTTTGTTATAATGGCATTAAAAAATTATTATTATAATTATAGTAGACCCATATATTAGATTATTGAGGCGCGTATAACACGTTTTGTTTTATAATAATAATAATAATATGTTATAATATATTATTATTTTGGGTTTCTGAGGCTTAAGAACACGATTACCATTTACCATAATATTATTTATGTACCTATTAGACGAGTAATTGTTTGAGCAGTGTAAGTCAAAATTGTTAGTTGAACATATCTATTATGTTCTTTGGGTTTTCCTGCGATTATTCGAGTAAATGAAAATATAATCTGTCGATGAAGTGCGAGGTCTTTGTGTTTTTCCGATCGTCTAGAAAATTTAATATTAAATATAAATTTTAATTTTAGAATATGACAATTGCAATAACAATTATATACAACTCATTTAGTTATTAACTTGACAGATATAGCTTATGGCTTCTGCATAGTCTAAAAAAATATAATAACAACAAAATATTTTTTTGGAAGTTGGCGGTTAATAATTTATTATTTTCACCTGCATTCGGTGATATTACATAACGAAATTTCTATCTAATTCAAAATTGCTTCCAAAAATTAAATAACTAAAGTTTTGAACATCTAAAATAAAATAAAAATATATTCCCCACTGTTTACATAATTCTCTGAAAAACTTTAAGTCTAGAGAAAGATGAAGGAATTATATATTACCACGTACATACGAATACCGGTTCAGAAGTTACTTTCTTTAAGGCGTAACAGACGTATCCTTTACTAAACTATCCACATAAATATATAATCATATTAGAGGAACTACCACTCAATCTGCTGGCTGCCTATATTATTATATTGTCCAAACTTAAAACTTCAAAATAAACTTACTATAGCAGCGGCTCCTATAACTAATATATAATATATTATGCATCGTAAATATTTAAATTGTTCTTTGGTGATCAAAGATTAAGTTTCAAAAGAAAACATTATATTGCAGATTGATATGAATGGTGTGGGGGGGGGGGGGTGCTGATTGGGTGAGAAAAACGTCATTAAATCTTTATAAAAATTAAACCTAATAGGGTACATCATACAAGTTAAAAGCCATTATTGCTGTTACCGTAATCAGTAATTATTTTATGAGTAGCTTTATTTATTTTAATTTTTTTGGAGGGAAACGATTTAAATAAATCTTAAATGGTATTAATCGATATGGATGAAAAAAAACCATGTAAGTACTTATTATTGGAATATTTCAAACGTCATTAATCATTATTATTATATTTGAATTATTATTATGCGTTATGTGAAATTCACGTTTATTTTGTGGGAAAAAATAAGGTTGTGTCTTAAACGTTTGGGGATGCGAATTTATGTAAACGAATTAAAAGTAAATAGATGCATGCGTGTATTTTTGTATCGTAGCAAGTACATTTTAAATAATATATAAAAATAATATACATTTTAATAGTGTTAATTCAAATAATGTCGTTTACTCGCCATATTATTATTAATTATAATATTATGTTTTCAAAATGTTTTGGTGAACTCCCGCATTAACTATGTATTTAATACATTTTACTTTAAGAAATCACACATCAAATAATATAGTCAGCTTTCTTCGGTAGGTTATCGAGTTCAAGTAATTCAGTTAATTATGTTATTCATAGTGTTACTTAAGAATATGTCAAAGTCAATACTTAAGTTTCAAACGAACCCTTCAAAATCATGAAAGAATCGCTATTTAAAGTTAAATTACTCAAAAGCTTCTAATTAGAATATTTCGATTTCGATAAATAAAAATCCAGAGAACACCACTTAAATTGTTTAAAAAAATCTATGTATTTTAAATTATGACTTAAAGACCTACACATGAAAACAATTCAGGAAGAGGCAAAAAATTATTATAAACGATTCCACCTACCTACGCCTTAACTCTCATCCAAACAAACTTATAAAAAATCTAGCTTCATTAACCATTCCTGATAACCCTCATCGTCGCCTTAAGCATAAATGGTGCAGAGACCTACTTAATCCCTAACACAAAAAAAAAAAATAAATAATATTAAGGTTAAAACAAAATAATTAAAGACGTAATAAGTGTCATCGGTGGGTAGCTTCTTCATTCAAAATTCCATTATATTGTCATTGTCATTAGCTCATACTCTTATTGTGACGATTGCGTATAGATTGTGTATTTATTAATAAAGTAATAAAAAAAAATGTATTTTAAATTATGACTTAAGGTTTGCTTAAGTATACTTAAATATTTCAATAATTATGTAAATAAATAAATACATTATTGAAGGAAAAAGGGGTAAGCAATAAGCATGCTTCGCCAATCACTCTGTTCATGGTTTTAATTTTTTAAATTACAAATAATATAGTATTATGATATTATAGAACAATGTTTGGTACTGTGGGTTACTATAGACTACAAATTAAATATATTTGTATTATAAAAGGATTTTTTTCAATTTCAAACTAAAAACAATTATTATAACTGACAATTTATCCTGATGACATACTATGAACAAATACTTAAAAATTAGTATAATTCCTACTAATCACTTATTAAATCTAAAAGAAATTGTTAGTATTCAAATAGTCTTTTTATACCTAATATTTATACTTAATAGTATTATGTGATCGGTGTTGTATTGAATAAATTATTCATTTCTATGAATAAAATAACACTATTACGACTATATTACGAGTCATAATTTACGACACTTCTAGAATACCCATAATAATATTTTTCAACTACGAAAATACTTATTTTAAGTTCGTACCTACCGATTTCTGAAATAAATTCATTTTCGTGACCTTGGTATTTCGGTCAGGAAACTACATTTTTAGCGGATCCTCGTCTAGAAATTTACCACGTGGATTATATAAGTCAAAAGAGCGAGCGAGCAATTTATTTTTGTGATTTTTTTCCTGTCTAATTTAGCGTGGCGTTATCAGCACTATATTCGGAGAATCAGGAAAAATAAATTTCTAAAATAATGTATACCTTATATACATATAAATATATAATATTCAGTACTCACGTTTTACACACACATATTATTATATAATATTATAGAATAAATTGAATTTTTTTTAAACTTAAAATAATATTTTGAGGTAGAATCATAAACCGACAGAAACATAATGACGGTTATAATAAACTTAAAAAATATATAGATATTTTGTTGAAATTTAAATATGATGCGAGTGTGATAATGTATTTCGCTCGATATAAAGACAACAAAATATGATCACTGACATTTTCTAGATATTATTCGTATACTCATTGCAATATTACTTGAAATATTTAGCTACGCTGGGACCGTAATAATAAATTATTGTTTTAAAATGTCCAATAAAGATAAAAAAAATCGGTATTGTCAAATGTGCAAGAGAATTTAGTTTTTTTTTTTATCTATACGCTACACGCGATAGCGTATGCATAATAATATATGTATTGTATATAAGATGATTCTTTTATAGGTAAACCCTCATTTTAACGAAAAGTTATGACATTTTTGGAAATACTTTTCGAAATGAACATACGTAAAGACTAGATGTTTAAATATAATTTTAGATAGCTTTTTTTGTTACACTTAATGATCTCAGTAGCAACAGTGAAATCATTATTCGTATCGATAATGAATGTGTTAATCATATTTCTTGAAATTCAAAAGACATGTTTATGATCTATTACGTATTTTTAAATGAAGGAAAGTTTATTGGCTTTCTATTTTCAATATAATTAGAAGTCAATAAAAAAACCAAATTTTTGAAGAAATAAGAATCAATTTTTACTATAAATGTAGTTGTGAATAAAACTATGAATTAGAGTTTATATAAATATTTAAAGTAGGGTAGTTTAGGTGTATGGAAAATTTAGTGGACTAACACTTTAAGGGTTTGGTATCCTTGTGCTATCCCACTCCACTTATTTAAACTTTAAATAAACATTAGTTATAACTAGTATAGGTGTATATGAACTGTTTGGAATTTATGTTTGTACTTAACTCTAAATACATATGTGTAGCTTGAAGTACATTTATAGTATGTTCAGTCAGAGAATGCGCTGATTCCTCCGTGTCACCCTGCTATTAAAAATTCAAAACCGATTCTATTGTGGTAGAGTATCACGTGAGAATGCATGATAAACTGGATTTTGATCAGCCCATGGTGTGTTTTTTAGCTGAATAGAATATATGTATATAATTTATATTAAATTCTCTAAAAATTTAAAACATTTTACTTCGAAATATGAAATATGGAATTACTATACTATCATTTAAATTTTTCAAATATTTTGTAGCAACTTCAAATCGTCTAAAATATAAATAGGTAATCAAAAACTTTATTACTTTTTGAGAAAATATTAGAGTTCATCTTAAAAAGACTTAATCTATATAAACCGACATGGATGCTGATCGTATGCATAATAACTAATAAGTAATAACAATAGCTATAATAGGTAGTAAAGTATTTTGAACATTGCAGGGTAGGCACATCACCACATCATTATTGCTTATATTGTTCATAGAAATCGTGAAATTATCATAATCTCGTACTTTCGGTACCGTACGATAAAGTAATAATAATAATTATTATTGTGTAATTACGTAACAATAATCTAGAATAGGTACTCGTATTCAAATAAAATTTGAAATTTACTGCTTAAACTGTTAAACGGATATTACGGTGTCCCGTGCATCGTACCTATAATGAAAATGACAATAATAATAATAATACGATTTAACAGATAATAATGTAAATTATTTTAATGCGTCAGCTCTCGATTTTTGTATTGGTTATTAAAACAGACCAGTTTATATGTACAATATATAAAATAATAATATGCGATACCTATAACAAACCATTTCCGAATAACATAACGGTCAATCATTTTGTGGTAGACATATTATAAAGGTGTAGTACATGAGCGATGAAATTCGTTTCGATTGCGATCTCCGATTTTCGTCCGGAAACCATTATTTAACACATATAATAATAATAATAATATATTATATGTACTGTACTTGGTGCTTATCTAACGTGAGACTTTAAGGGTCGGTCCACATCCACACATACATATACATAGTATACATAGGTGGGAATATATTATTGTCGACTGGGATTTTTGTAGAAATGGGTTAATACGGTTAGAGAATTCCGGGAATGGCAAGGACCGAATACAGTTTTCTTATAAGTGTAGTTAGATATTATATAAGGTACGAATATAGGTATATCTGATAAGTATCGAAAGGAAAATAATTTATTTTCCTTTGATTTATGGTTAAGGATTGACTCAAACAAATTTACAGATACCCTAAAGCACTGTAGTGCATGTAGAGATATTATAAAACACGCGTTTCACAACGCACATTCGTCCCAGTCAATATACCTAATCATCATATTTAATATTTATGGAATGATATTATTATTACTTCGGAAAACTATTAAGTACCTACTCCTCATATTTTGACATGCAAAATATTATAAAATTGATTTTGTTATTCTCGTGTTCACCTATTTTGTTGTTATTTCTTATTTTAAAAATTTAATAATTTAATCGATATTAAATTTACAGAGTTTGATTACCTATGAAAATATTTAAAATTTAAAATAATATGAAATATCCAATAATAGTAGGTATACATATAATGATTATATTCGTTCGATGAAGTAGCTAAATATAGATTTCGCGTAGTGGAGAGGGTGTTAAGAGGTTTTGAACATTTTATATGGATGATAGAATTATAAGAACAAGAAAAATATTATCCATGTTTTTCGTTGTAATAATTTTTTGCATCATCAATACTTTTGTTCTCATCTAACTATTTTTTTTTTTATTAATGAATATATGAATTCTTGGGTGAAGAGGTTAGTTTAATCATTGGGTGTATACGTGGGAAAATACAATGTACATTGAGAAATCTATGTGTTATTTAAAATACCTACTTCGTATAGTAAACATAGTAATATATTAATAAAGTTTTGACTTTTTAAATTTAATTTAATGTACAATATTATTTTTTTAAATTATTGTTTAATTAATTCTGTTTAAAATACACATATTTAAGTGATATGTTTTTTTGTAAACGTTGAAAAATAATATTATTTCACGTAAAAAGCCAAATCGAATCGTATATTTATAACATTTTAAACGATTTGAAATACAATTATACAATATTTTATATACTTAGTAATAATATGTTCAGTCATATTCTGAGAACAATATACACTGTATAATATGTGTACTAAAACTTGGAAGTCATTACTTGAATGCTAATAAGAAATAAGAATTTATATTTACTTGTGCAGCTACTTCTTTCTTTGACTTTGACGAAAGTTGTCGAAGTAAATATTATTTGGTTTCAATGATTTATTTAGTCTTTGATATATAGCCTCGGGAAACTTTTGGACGCATTGCTTTATCGATCTCATCAAAATTTTATAGTCAATAAAGTTGAGTTCTCGTCTGACTGACCGCACTCTCCCGGCTAAAAAGATTTGTTTGATTCAATTTGGAGCTATTGTTTACTTAATTCATCATGCTGTTGCCTGTTATTCATCGCATGAATTTTGAACTACTTGTAAATAATACCATAAAAATATATCAATTATTTTCGAAACAATACTTTCTTTATGACGTGATCATAAAATAAAAT
Source organism: Diuraphis noxia (assembly GCF_037042655.1). Taxonomy (NCBI): domain Eukaryota; kingdom Metazoa; phylum Arthropoda; class Insecta; order Hemiptera; family Aphididae; genus Diuraphis; species Diuraphis noxia. The sequence continues at coordinate 4,208,734 of NW_028301713.1, read as the reverse complement.
ATGCGTATTTTATTATACAGTATATTTACTTTTAGTTATTATGCGATTTATGTGGTCGAGATAATAATATATATGAGATCAAAAGGATTTTTTTTCTGAAAAACCGTATATCATAATCAATTTGAAAAAAAATAGATTTAAAAAAAATGTATAAAATACATGTTCGCCATTTAATTTTTTTTTTTTATAATATGGTTTTCACTAGAAACATTTGCGGCTACTTTTGACGCCTTTTTATAAATAGATAATTTAATTTCACCGAAGTAGCCAGTAGGCGAGGATATATAAAAAAAAAAATGAAATGGTTTCCCGGGAATTGGGTTACAACCTCTGGGGTTGTGTGTAATATCATATGGCAGCTATTAATGCTACGATAATATATTTTATTTTTGATTGCATGACTCTCTAAAAGGCACACTTCAATAAAACAAAACAAGACATATAATACAGGTCATACGCATTCCATGCAGTGGAAATATAAGACTTTGTAACTTTGAAAACGTAGATCATTGAAGTTTTATCTGTTTTGATATTTCATTAAAACGCTCACATTTTTTAATTATAAAGTATGAGAATATGAGGTTGGCGAAAAATATAAATTTAAGTTAATATATTATTATAGTTAGATTTATTATTTCGAAATGTTACTTATTTTATGTAGATTCTCTATTATTTTTTATTTTTTTTTAATTCTTAATATTTCATGTTGAAGCATATTGTTGAGATTAACTAATAAATAATGTTTATACTGCTCGTGTAATTTAACTAAAAAATGTAATTTTTCAAACAATTAAATTAACAGAAATGTACAACAATATATGCTTTCCTTACTAAGAAACAAATAGAAAAAAAACTGATGTTCAAGCTCATTTGTCTATTTCACACGTTTTCTCTATAACCAATCATAACATTTTTTATTTAATGTGATTGTTTCATATTGTCGCTTTAGCCGAAATAGTGTTCAGAATTTCAGTAGGTACCTCACTGGGAGTAAAAAAAAAGTATTTTTATTAATTAATAATGCATAATATAACGAAAAATTATTAAATGAATATTCATGATTGTAAAATATTTTGATAGAAAACTATACTTCTTATGAGACGTGATTATCAATAAATAAGTAATAATATTTTTTTATATATTTATAATATTAAATGTATTATTCGACTGCACCTCTGAAAACATTTAATATACAATACGAAATTTTTATTTATTTTTTTTACTTTTAGCTATTAGTTGAAACTATGATAGCTCGACAATTACGATTGTACAGGTACAAAATTAAACATTACAATTATATGATATAGACTAAAATGTTACAGTAATAATATGAATTGAAGACCTATAGGTACATTAATTACATTTACATACTGGCAATTAAAAATATTTAAAATTCAATTTAATTATGTGATAAGAAAGGTATCAGAGTATCGGACTATGGAACAATCTGTTTATTTAGAACAGCTGAAAGGAGCGTAATGAGGGGAGTGATTAAAGAGGAAAGTTCAGATAAAAATTTAGTTAGTGGATTATCAATTGCGTGGATATTGGGTAGAGGTATATTTTTGGAGTTAGTAACGGAGGCGTAAGAATTTTTGGAAGGGGCAGGGGTAGTCTGGAGATGAAGAGAAGTGGGTACCGGAATCGGATTCTGTGGTTTTGATTGAGTGATTTTGCGTCGTTTGAGAAGAGCTTTGAAAATTTGACATCCTTTGTAATTGGAAGTGTGATTACCCATGCATAGGGCGCACTTGGCTGGACTGGTTTTGGATTTGGTGCAGTCTTCGGTGTGGTGGTCACTCCCACATTTGACACACCGTGGAGGATGGTGGCAATAATTTGCGGTGTGACCGTAGTTTTGGCAGTTACGGCACTGAGGTGGACCACTCTTTGTCCTATATGGTAGTTCGACTTTTACATATGTGTGCAAAATTGAAGACAAGTTTAGGATATCTTTATTGTTGGTGTTGGGATTTAATTCCACAAGAAACAGTGGGCATGGGTGCCCATTTTTTATGACGTTTGTGACTCGTCTGGTGGAGTGACCTAACTCCGAGAGTGCGTCAGATATATCGGAAATGAGTGTTGTATGGTGCAAGTTTCTGATAATGACCTTGTAAGGTCGATATGGTGGAGGCATGAAGGTGTGAAAAGAGGCACTGGTGCCCATTAGATGATTAACGATTAGGTTAAACATAATACGTCCATGAGGTCGAATAATCAGAGAGGAAGAAGTAGACTTACAAGAAAAACCGTTTAGGCCGGTGATTTGTATTAATGCATTTTTTAATGCGGAGTAGTTGGTGATATTTTGAACGTATATTGGTGGAGCCCTGAGGTTGTCCTGTTGATGATGAAGATTTGACTCGTTGATAATATTGGTAGTATCACTAGAAGTATCGATTTGGACATCGTGGTCCTCATTGTTGGCTAGGACAGCGAATTTATTTGGCGAAACAAATGACTTGGTTTTTTTGGTTTCCGTTTGAATAAGTGAATTAGGAGAAGACGGCAGCGACCGTTTGGATTTGGAAATTTTCGGAGAGGAATTCATATTAAATGAAAACGTAATTAACGGAAAGAAATCCGTGAACTGATAACTGATTACATAATAAAATGCGATAACAGAGCGAACAACCGTACATACGTGCGGTCTCGCTGCAGGTCAACAATGAACTGAATACGAAATTTTATAGGTGTATCTTTGTTTTAGTATACCAAAATTCACGGGCAAATCGGGATCGGTGTACCTCACTTTGTGAACTAATTTGACCCAGATTTTATATAAGTCTAGGTATATTTCCTATCGTGGCTTAAACTACTTTTTTAAACTTTCTAAGAACAATCGCTGAAATTTCTTTAAATAGTTTACAAATCTATAAACTACGAACATAGAGACAATACGGATCTTTTGTTGTACATTTGAATAACAAACAATTAATCAAATATAATTATCTAAAAAAGAAAACCCATAGCAACGCTCGTACTGGCGGGTGGGCCAGTCTATACACATTTTTTTACTATAGCCAATGGTGACCCAAAATAAACGAAAAAATTCAATTTTCTTGTGCCAAAACGAAATTCATATTGGAGCCACCCCTAGGAACCATGCAAAGGACTTGATAACCGTAGTGAAAGACACTTATATAGTCTCTAGAAATACATGTTTAAAATTCGGGGCCAATTGATTGTATTATTTCAATATCTTTTTTAAGCCTTCAAACAAGCGCACATTTATCGTCATAATTATTATATTATAATAGTTGAGAAATTACTATATTTTAAAATAGGTACCTTGCAAACATGGTCGCTAATCGTAGAGATAGGTACTATAATAACTACAGTGTAAATTTTATCTGGTTACAGATTAAAGTGGTGTTTGAAATTCTTGGGAAATTTCTGTCGAAAATCATCACCGTGTATTATTCCCTTGTGGGAAAATGTATATCGTTTTATCACCGAATGATTGTAAATTTAAGTTGTGTAAAATATGTAGGATGATGAAGCTGCTCGCATAATTTCGAAATCACATAATATAACGTTTAACATATATTATTATTATCCTCCCGGTAACAATTTGGATATAATAATTATTGAATAAGGATAATGTAAGGTGGTCGTTTCGCACGGTCATGAATAAAATGAGTGACAATAAAACACCATCTGTTTAATGGGTGAGAGACTTCCAGTCATAATGGAAAATGGTAAAATGGGTGGCATCTGGTCCTTGACAAATATTATTCATAAATACATAAAACATACAAAATAAATATTTAAATATTAAAAAACATCTTACCTTGTAAAACACAAAATCCTCTTCGCTGATCTTCAAATAGTAATATTATCTATTGAAAACAATAATTATTGTTATAATATTTTCCTGTGCAAGCTGTGTTTAATTTTTTAATTTTTCAACAACACAGTTTGCCTCTAAATGATGAATGTTCGGAACATGATTGTGTTTATAATTTCATTTAACGATTTTAAAATTATTTGCAATTTGAACAAATTTAGCATAATATAATAAATAGTAATTACCATTATATCTACTGTGATAATGTACCTATATGATCTGTTATGTAATTAAAGCTATTACATATTATAGATGTTTTTTTTAAGTCAGGAAATTTAAATTTAAACTGAATTTGCACTGCGGAGATTGTCGAACGACTAAATTTAATGGAAAATTAATAGGTAATAATACAAAATATTTAAAAAAAAAACATTTTAGAGAGAGATTTTCTGTAATAAATTCCATTATAACACTCAAAATAAACGGATGAAAGGTGTAACTTTTGTGAAGTTTTTATAGAATTCCCTGATTATTTTCATCGGATTACTCTTTTTGATATATATAAAGTTGTATTCCAAATATTGGTCAGTATACATATAATTTTAAAAAGGCGGGTAAGTCGTGGATGTCGGCTCTGCTGTACAGTAGGTTACAAGTGGGTTACTGTAATGGATGGAATTAAATTTGAATCCAATGATATTATATCATTGTATACGAAAAACGATTCTGAGCGAAGACTGTCTAGGATATATTAAATTTTCAAATCTTAGATTTAAAAAGAAAATTTTTTATGAATTTATAGTTCAAAATAATTTGTAAATTTTCGTGATTTTCGTGATTTTCGTGATTTTTACATAATATGTTGTCAAAATTCAAACTTTAAATGCTTGTAAAAAAAAATTAAGACTATGCATTTCTTTTATTTTTCAATTGCTATTGTAAAAATACGATAGGAGCCATGTATTAAATTTTTAAATCTTAGATATAAAATGAAAATTGTTTATGAATTTATTCTAGCTTAAAATAATTTACGAATTTTCATGATTTTTACGTATGTTGTTAAAATTCAAACTTTGAATGCTTGTAAAAAAAAATTGTGATTATGAATTTATTTTATATTTCAACTTCTATTGTTAAAATGTGTTAGAAGCCTTGTATTAAATTTTCAAGCTTTTCTACCGAACAAATAAATTTTTATCGATATTTATAGAAAAAAAAACTAAAAAAGTTGAAAAATTAAAATCTCAGTAAACAGCTCAAAACAAATCTAAATATTTTGAAAATTTTATCAAATATATAAAATGCCTATATAAACATTCAGTGAAAATTTCAAGTATCTGCGGTCATTTGTTTTAGAGTTACGCCAAAATAAGGAAATTTCTAAAAGTGAAAATCCAATGTTGTAAAAATTTAAATTTCAAATGCTCATAAAAATTGAATTTGAATTTTTATTTGTGATAAAGATTGAAAAACTTGTAAGGAATCTTGTATTAAATTTTCAAATCTTAGATATAAAAGGAAAATTTTTTATGAATTTCTAGCTTAAAATAATTTGTAAATTTTCGTGATTTTTACGTATTTTGTAAAAATTCAAACTTTGAATGCTTATAAAAAAGAATTGTGACTATGATTTATTTAATTTTTCAACTGCTATTTAACAATAGGTTAGTAGCCTTGTATTAAATTTTCAAGCTTTTCTGCCTAACAAATAAATTTTTATCCATATTAATTTAAAAAAAACTAATAATGATCGAAAATTTCAAATGACTATGAATAGTTTAACTTAAGTCGAACATTTTTGAAAATTGCATGGTGGATAGAATATACTTATATAAACATTCGGTGAAAAATTCAAGTATCTATGTTCATTTGTTTTAAAATTACATCCAAAACCAAAATCGATTTTGTCGAAAAATGAGTGTGCGTAAAATTTCCCGTTTTTCTTAATTTTTAGTTTGTTTTTCTCGATTATTTAGAAAAGTATTAAGAATTTTTCACTTTTGACCCTCCAAAGTACCAACTAGATTTACTTTCTGATCGAACGAAGAACTGAAAATTCGAAATTGAAGCACTTTTACTGCCCCAAAACGTGATGACACACATTAAAAAAACACACACACATTATGGTAAAATCAATACATTCATCGCTCCGCTCAGAATCTAAAATATGCCATTTAAACACACAAAATGTCGATGGGTCTATTTTAAATCTGAACTTAAATTATGTTTTAAATTTATATAGATATGCACTCTTCACATACTATTATATTATTTCGTGGTAACATGTACACATGTTTGAAATAATTATTGAAAATCTTTGATTAGTTATTTAATATCAATTAATGTATAAATTATTTTATTTTTTTTTTAACTTATTGCAGCGCTTCGTGAATAGTGTGCAAATAAAAACCGAATGGTTATGTTAAGATAGGTTAGAAATGAGTTCCTGCTATTTTATATTGAAAAACAAATGAAACGGTTTTAAATGTTTATTTGTTTTAGTCCCCACGTTAATTGATATCTATTGAACGTTGAACATTTTTATAATGACTATTCTGTGTTTTCTTTTATTGTATACTATGAACCTCGTTTAATGAACTTTTAGATGCTTTGCTAAGCAATGAATGAATTGGGTTTACAACGTTGTAGTGTTTGTGTATAGCATATAATATATGAGTGGCTACGAAACCTTCTATTCTGCCACCGTGTGGGTTGACAGGCAAATCAATTTTTTTTAGAAAATTCATGTTTGAAGGTTTTTGTTTTCAAAAACTGTGTAGTTATTCTACACATATAATATAGTTTCAAATAATTTCAGTGACCCATAAGATTAAGTAAGAGTATATGCTCATTATCTAAAAGGTTTTACTGTAGTAAAAAAAAATCATAGTGAATACATATATATCTTTCTAACGATTGAATTACAAAAATATTGTTTTTTCGAAGATAACTGTCTGATGATAATATTGAACATTTTACATTTTACCTAGAATTAAAAAATGGAAAGAATAAATGTCGAATAACGTAATATTATAATCATGACACAGTAAATCAAGCTTATAATCGTATTTCAACCGATACGAATCGCCATTAATAAGTTAAACAGAAATGTGTAAATATAAATTAGTATCGTTTAATGATATGAATGGACTTCTGATATAAATAGTTTAAATGTAGTAAAATATTTTGAAAATTTAATTGTGTATTGAAAATGTTAATATAAAAGTGTATCTGAAATAATTTAAGTTTTTGTATTATTGCTAACCATTTTTTAATTACGATAAAAATAACTAAAATCGTTTGAGAAAAAAATCATTATTTTATAATTGAATATACAATTTGAACTCAAATACTTTAAAAATATCCAATTATATGCATTTTCAAATTTGTTTTATCAACACAAATAAAAAAAGACACTGATATAAGCTTAAAATGTCTATAAATGGTTGAAAAAGGCAAAAATATTTTTTTTTAATTAAATCTTGTATGGAAAATGCTAATATAGCTTAGAAAATGTCTTCAGTAAAAAATGAAATAAAGAAAATTGGTTTTCGTCGAAATCTGGTGTTCTATAAATATTTCCTCTCTCCCATTGTTTTTTGGTAAATTTTCCCAAACTATTTTAAAATATACAGAGCATTTTTTTTTTTTTTTTTTGATACCTTCTACCTTTTCTCACAGATAGATACTAACCTAGCTAGAAATATCAGAAATCCAGAAACCTTATAAAGATTAAATCATTTTTTCTGCTCTGAAAAGTGATGACAGGTAGAAAAATACGCATCATTGTATAATAAATTATTAAAATAACAAAAAAAAGTGATTGTTCTGTTTGAAAATTAAAATTAGCAAAGGATTAAATAGGTATTATGATGAGTGTATACTATAGTTTTATTTTTTTTAAGCTTAATATATTGTCTCCTTTCGAAGTTAGTTTCTAAAGTAGGTATAGGGGTTCTTAAGACCTTAACGAAGTACAATAAATAATAATATTTATTTCTGTCTAAATTACGATTTTGATTTTGATTGTATAACGTTATAATAGTATATGCATATCAAAAAATGTTTGTTGCGAAAAATATTGAATAATAATAAAAATAAACGAGAAAGTGGCAAGACGATACTATTAAACTATAGGTATAATGATAAATACAAGTGGATATTAGGCGTATAGTTTATGCACACGGCATTCTATTTTACGAAAAATAATAATATTCTCGAGGTTACGATAGCTTTGTTACGAAAAGAGATAAAAAGATGGAGAAAAAAAATAGCAGTGGTATTGAGACTTTTGGAAACGACGGGACAGAAGGCGGGGATGAGAGTAAATCGTAAAAAAAAAACCAAAAGACGAAAAAAATGGCTAGAGGCAATCTAAAAAGATATGGAAATGCGCGTAGAGTTCGAAACACACGAATATACTATAATTTGCACTGGATGGGCCGAGGCATTTTCCCGTCGATAACGAACCACACGCGAGGTCGACGGGGCAAACCCCGAAAACGTTCATGCTCACCCTGTTGTACACACACACACACACACACACACACACACACACACACACACACACACACACACACACACACACACACACACACACACACACACACACACACACACACTATACGTTAGTTGGAGATCGTTTCTTGTAATATTTATATATATATAATATATATGCGTGTGTATGTGTGTGTGTGTAGCGGGAGTTGAAGACTATTGCTGGTTGGTTAACGCCACACGATAACTAGATGGTAGACGACACACCGCGAAGATGACGATATAGTTGTAAAAACGCGACGTTTGTGTAAAAAACAACGAAAAATACAGAAACTGGCATTAAGTCTGCGCAGGGAGAACAAATCCATTGCAGCAGAGGATTAAATTGGATTGGCCATAATAATAATAATAATTGTCTAGTCGCCGCCATTTCGGGCTGAAATTGAAATGTTTGTTTGTTTTTATACAGTATACTGTGCTAAAATTGATAATTTTGCATTAGGGCCAATATATGATACTACGCGATATATATATTTTTTTTTTCTATACAAAAATGTACATTTCGATCAGAAAAAAATATTATGTCAGAAAAACTAAATTTAACGCTTAGAAAATAAAATGACATTTGCAAATTAAAATGATATAATATAAAATACCAAAAATAATATCAAACTCTGCGGTAAATTCTGAGTTTTAACTAACGAACGAATTTTACTCTTGCCGGAAATTCGCGGAATTTATTACCTTCGTCAATAACAAGACTTTGCAAAGTACAAATCCATATGTATAATAATATTATTTTATGTACCTCATAAAATATAATATTTTAACATCATCAGAGCATATTATTATATCGTTTTGTTTTTGTTCACCTAAAGCTTAGTGTGCATCGTGCTAGTGTATAAAATATACTAATTTTAGTAATTTCGATTAAAATATTTTCAGAGTTTAGTCGCAGAAAACTTGATGTATGTACACGAAGTTTTCTCTTCCCACAGTTTGTAGTAACGAATTTATAAAACGTCACTAAATAATTGAAAATCGATTTATTTATTAGAATTAATGAGTTAATATTTATACATATTATTCTAATATATTTAATATACAAATAACATACGACATTCTGATGGGGGCTGGAAAAATATTAAATATTAAAAATGTTGTATAAGAATATTAATCGTTTCAATTTGCTTATTTCGTTTGACGAATGACGATGCCGTGGGAACTATAGAAAATGCTTAAATAAATAATAATAATACTTAAATACTAAAATTAATTTTAGATATCAAAATTCAATTTACAATATTGTTCGAATGGTATTTTGAAGTTGATTGGACGATTATACATGCTGATAACGTGTACATAGACGTAGGGTTCTAGCTGGTTATATTGTGATATATCACATTATTTAGTTCACATTAATAATTAATATTTGCTTGCAATATAATATGCGTCGTCGCAATATGTGAGCGGTAGTGTGTCGTATAATATGTGCATTATACGAGCGAGTATTTAGCACTTTGTACATAGCTATCTCTGAACACATTTGCGGTTCAGAAAAAGTCTTTCATATTTTGATCCGCACCATCCGTTTTAAATCAAGTTCAAACCATTGAAATTAAAAATCAATTTTTAAATAGCTCATCCTTTATCGTTGTGACTTTTGTTTGTATTTCATCACCTAAACGGACGAACTGGATTTGGATTTTTAAATACCCAACATAGTTGTTAAATTATTTCCACTGTTGAAGCTTAGATTAGATTATATAATATTATTTATAAATTGCGCTCAACGGTAAAATTAATTACACACGATTTAAGCTTAATCGATTATAATACAATATTATAGAAAAATAACGTAATTATTGTAATTATATTTGGTAGTAACATTCAAATGTTATGTAGGTACTATACCGTCGTCTTATAAAAGAACAGACTCTTATGTTGTGTCATATACATTTAACGCGATTATTTTTCGAAAAATATCCCAGTATTTAATATATAAAATGTGCTTCTGAAGGTGAGTTTGGTATAATATATTATATATTTTTGTGACATATTATTATAAGTTATCATTTTCAAACTCTGAAACTGTGGAATGTACAGCTTTGGAATTTGAAATTGTTTAGTCAATATTACTGTGCCCTCTTCCATATTTTAAACACATCGATTGTTGAAGGAGTGCATAATATACAATTATTGTTCGTGTATAAAATAGTGTTAAGCAATAAATATCTAAAGAATTAAAAACATAATATAAGCCGTGTGTTTTGTGAACAAAATTACGCGACATTTTGAAACTTTCTGACTAAGATAACATACTTTGTACAAAGGCGTTTTATTCTCTCCTCTATAATATTTTGTAATATATTATAACGACTGCTGACTGCAATAATAACACGCGAGTATGTATTCATATCATTTACGTTTTGTTAATTTTAAATTTCATTCCAATTGTTGTTGTTGTTGTGTTTGTTTTTTTTCAGTTAAAATTGTTAAGATGAAACTCACTGTATAGCTAACAACAATAAACTGAAGTCATCGCGCCAACGTAAATTATGTTAAAATATTCATAAAACATTTTCACACCAGCGATTTCGCTAGTAGAGGTAAAACCATCTTAATAATATAATGTACTCTAAATCTTCATGTTTTCAATGATAAATTGTGTGCGTATCTAATAGTGCGTCGAGACAATATCTTGGAAAATAAAATAATTCTACACAAAAAACGGTATCAAAGAGTATGCATATGCGATTAAAAAACGATTTGAATAAATTGCTGTGTGATGGAGCAAAATATAATATTAACCACCTACTATTATAATAAACGACGAGGGAGATTTGAATTAGAATGAAAATGCATTGATGTACTCGACGAAATAATAATGTTGTTATAAGCATGACTTAATAAACTGACTTGTCAGCCAGATATAATATTGCGCATAAAACGCTCCCCTGCAGGCTTGGAATAAATACGCGTTAATAATAGTTAACATTACTCATTTTATAATATCGTTTCCGGCCATGTCTGGGGACATTGTGTGATGGTGGAAAAAATTAAACTTTAGCTGATATGTCTGTTGATTTAGCCACAGTCATAGACTTCGATTCTAATATTAACTAATATCGAATAGCTATGGTTTACGATGTAGACGAAGGCGTGTAATATTTCGGTCATATATAGACTCCCAGTTCGCTAAAAAATAAACCAATTTTTATAGTTAATAGAATTTTCCCATTTTGTTGACTACGAATATTGTGTGTCGATATATTACCTAATATTTTTAACTGTCAATATTATAGATGATGATATGGAAATAGTTTTCCTTGTTTCTGACAAACTTTATCAAATGTTTGAACTTATTGAAGACTATAAAAAAAAAATTGTGCATATGTATGTCTACGTATCGTTAAATAAAAATTTATTTCAAACGTTGAATTCCGTCAACTTTTTATTTTAAAATGCGCATAAGGTATAACATTTTTATGAGATTTCATTAAACTTTTTTTACTAGTTAGAAGAATAATTTATGAGAAATTATAGTGACATCATATTTTATGATAATTTTTCGTTATTTTTGTATTGTCGCTATGCTACAACAATATATGCTATTCCAATATTTCTGGATGGTAGGTACATATCTAATAGTTTCCCAAGTACAACCAAAGACAGTCAAGCCATTTAGGAAAATTAAACGCGATTTCGACAGTATTTTGCGAAGGCTTTTGACATGCGCATTTATTTATTTATTAAAACAATTCGTTCAGCACTCCGAATGTTTGGAGTACGATGCGGAAGTCGGAACCTACTCTTATCGGGTTTAGGCTCGAAATAATATTAATGTGGGTAATCGATGTCAGCAAACATCAGTGTTTCGTGACCGGAGATCTTGAGGAAGTTCATTGAAAAATAATCGTCGAAATAGTGTAAATATTACGGATACGATCGCAATAAAAATGCATAGTTGTCGGCTGAAGTCGAGTAAGATCTTACGACGATTGACCTTGCGACTTCGACGGAAAATCAATTAAACACGGTGATGGTAATACGACATAATAATATTTTATATAAAACGTTGTTCGCCGTCTAAAAATCGTTAGTAGAATTTTCCGCGAACGAATGACAATAATTAACTGCTGTTGTACCGACGAAGACGTATAATGGTGAGTCGCACTTGATTTTGTAATAATGATATTGTCATATAATATTTTTCCCCAGACAGCAATTCGTTGTCTAAAAATATTATCATTGCAAAATGCTGCAGGCATCTAATCCAATTATTAATTATCAACGTAGATAATTACTATAAAAAGGTACTACACTATTGCACTTTAATCTTGCTTTAATTGTTGCTGCTGTGTTTACTTGATATTATAATTTTTGTATTATTTATTAACAAATATTAAAAAAAAAAAAAAATATTATTTTCATTCAACAACAATAATCAAATATCAAATCCAGTAAGTAAGATAATGTTGGGACGCGTTTAATAATGCATTTAGTAATTAGAAGTTATAAAAGGTTGTAAAACTTCATGACAGTTGATTATAAGCTCACTTTTTATGAATTCAGTCTATAGTTTATACTCATTTTGTAGGGTGGAATAAACATACAACCAAATTTGGAATTTATAATAAGTTATTGTCGTTAATTTTTTTTTTCAACAATTTTAGACGGACAGCAATGCGGTGGTGACAATTATGGCGAGCCTTATTTGCTTGTCAATTGTCGTCAGGATTGTTTGCGGAAACGACAAAACCATGATCGCCTTTGGTCCGATGCCCACTAAGCAGCAGCAAACAGTCGGAAATTTCAGTGGCAACTTAATGAGGAGTCCGAGGTTCGTGGTGGTCAATGGCGACGACGTGCCCGACTACGATGGCGTGGACGACGACGATGACCACGTTGTGTACGACTACGACGACGGTGGTGGCAGCGGTGGCGACCACGACCACGGTTATGGCGGTGATCACGACTACCATAACATCGGTCATGACGATGACGACGATGATGACGATTTCGACTACGGTAGCGGCCCCGGTTACCACCATCACGTGTGGTGGCACCACTATTACCACCACGGTGAACCGCACTTACCGTTTCCACTGTTCCCGCCAATTTTCGTCGTCCACAGGCGACCACCTCACCGTCGATGCGATCGGTGGCCGTTCGTGTGCAGGAGCACGTACGAAATGATCCAATGGCTCCAATGTTATCACGAGTTTTTGTCCGCCTCGGGAATTCACGACGAGAACAGCTTCCATGGGGTGGTTGGAGGGCCCACACACGCATGGAGGAAATAGCAACAGAGCGGCGTCGAGTGCTAGGACTCCGAGAACGATCGGAGCGAAAAATCGCACTTTTAATGGTTTTTTTATTGCCGTTCCATATAATATTTACCCATACTTCTAGAAAGATCAGAGACTGTCGGACTGGTACCTTTTGTTTTTTCCCCCGTTCTGGTTCCGGTACTAGATTATTTCATTAAGAGGTTCTGGTTCCGGTTCCGGTTTTTGAAAATATAAATTTCGGGTGAAGGTCAAAATCGATACTTAATGGTTCCACATAAATATATTTTTTTAGTATACGTCTCTTTAGTGTCTGTTTTTTTTTTTACATATTATATGATAATATATTAAAATGAAATATAAAATTAAACAGGCATTTAAGTTTTAAGGTATTACAATAAAAAGTAATCGACTAACATATTAATTAGTAATAATAATATATAGCACTTATCCTATTATACTGTAAACAATGATCACGTGGAAATATAAACAACATCGAGTTGTAGATATTTTATAACGATTTTCATCTAAAATTATTGGTTTAGGTTCTAATAGTTTTTGAATCCTATTTGTTATTCTGCAATAAGTCGCAATAAAGCATAATAATATAACTAAAACGCTGTAACTGAACGTACTTTTGTCAGGTCTCAGCCGTTAATCGTCGAATTTGTGTCTGCCCACGCCATCTCCCCATATTGTGTACGGGTAGGCTCCGATACCATGGAATCAAATCGTCATTGCTAATTTTCATTAGCTGGTCGGCTATGAATTTATGTGTTATTTTAATAATATTTTTCCAATGTCAAGATCGTATTTACAGTTTAACGAAGACGAATTAATCTGAAAAGCAATGATGTGTTACAAAAACACGACTGTAACTGGTTGGATTGAGCGTGCGAATCGTTATAATTGCAACGGAAACGGAGATAGGATGTTTGAACTCTCGATGGAATAGGACACTATACCTAGTACTGATGAAAACAGTAATTTTATAAATGTTAACTATTGGGTATTCTATAAAAACAAAAACAAAAAAACTAAATTAAAAGATTTAGTCCGTTTTTCTCAACTCGTGGATTTATTAAACTTGGTCGGGACAATCGTTTATGTTGTGTATATTATAGATGTATAATATATTATAATACGCGTGTGTGTAAATCTCAGATTCTATTTTAATTTAAACATTGTATTTGTATTACACATTAAAATAATTTTACACCTTACCTGAGACAACTGACTAATGTTTCATTTCACAAACGGACACTGTAAATAGTTTGACCAAATATAAATTTGTAATACGCCTATTATTATAATAATTTCAAGTAGTCATTACATTTTAAAACGGTTCATATTCATGTAAGTACTGGCTATATTGGTTAAAATAAATGTTAATAATTTATATTAGTGGTCAACGTTTCGTACAGTTATTAGTTACCGTATAATATGATTATTTTTCTGTGTTATATAAATCGACGTTATACGAGTATATCATAAATACATTTTATCAATATAAAATTATAGAATTTAATTATTGTTTGGTTAAAATTATCAAATCAAAATAAAACGATTATTATTTTATTATGAATGACAGTTATAATATAGGTAAGTATCGGTTTATTTATTGAAACGTAGTATTAAGATTTATTTGAATTTATTAATAAACGATGCAATCAAGCAAACCGAAAACTATAAATATTTATCTAAGGGTATTAAATGTTCTATTCATCAAATAATTTATTGAGTATGACTTTCAGCTTGGGTTTTATTGGTATCTAATAAACAATAGATTTAACAAATATATAATAATAAACATTATGTACTGCTCAAAACTATAATGGACAATTAATTTATTATTCGTTTGATGTAATATTACAATATTATAAAGACAACGGGATTTAATAATTTTTGAATAGAATTTTTTTAATATCCCATAATATTTTTTTTTTTTTTTTTTATTTTGAGGTAAAGGCTTCAACATCAAAAGGTTATTAGCCTAAAGTTATAACATTAGTGTACAAGATAATATAATATATACAGATATTTACAATTTTACAATTTATGTGCAAGATGGATATGATGAAAATATTTGTAGATAGCTTCGGTGTTTTCTTCACTGAGGGCGAGTTGAAGGGATGATGGAATCTTGAAGATTTTCCGAGCTAGGGAGTATTTTGGGCATCTTGTTACGATGTGTTCGATCGATAAAGTCACGTTGCATATGGTGCATACTGGAGCAGGTTCCTTAGTGATGAGGAATGAGTGGGTGAGGTGGGTGTGGCCTATTCTGGCTCGGGTAACGATGACTTCGTCTCTTCGATTAAGGCTACCGGAAAATTTCCATTCATAATATTTAATAATATATATCTTATGTAATATTAAAAATATTCGTTTAATAACTCAAGTATCTTATATAAACTACTATTGTATTATAATATTTTATATAATTTTAAACTTTGAAAATTGATTATAAATTTAAAATACCATAAAAATTCACTATAATTCATATTATATAAATACTATTTTTTCTTTACTCAATTAAAATGACAATCATTACGATTATCTGTTTGAATAAAGCCATTTCGCACATTATATCATACCTATAATACTATGATAGGTACACTAGAAACAGGAACATAAGTTTCGAGCTATTATTCTAAAGTGTGGTTATTTTAAAACAAAACATAACTAAAGGATTTGAAATATTAAAATTAGGAATTTTCATTACGTTTCTAGTAATATATATGATTAATAATTACCAGGGCTAGGATTTGTATGCAATAAAAAATTGTAAAATATGCGTTTTAATTTCTATCTTAGATTTTATATTGACCGACATACGTACTTTTATTAATTGTGTTTATCTTTCTCCGTCAAACTATTCAATCTTTAATCGCATACCTATTGTACCATAGGATTGTATTTATAAAAATAAAATTTATGTTTGACAAAAAAAACCAAATTTTATACTTTAGTCAGCAGAGCTAGAATTAAATACAAAATATACTATAAAACATGCATTTTTCGCATTCTTATAATCGAAATATGCAATAATATTGATTTTATTCAATATATGCATTTTATCCAAAATATGCAAAAAACATGCAAAACAAAACAACCACCATTTATCTCATCATGAGGTGATTTGTGGACTTTACTGACAAAATCAATAATCAGAAGACGCAAAAAAACATGCTGTTGCATACAAATCCTAGCCCTAATAATTACTAATTCCATACAACTTAGACAGAGCGATCTACTTTGGAAAGTCAGATTAAATTATTTATTTTAATGAAGCAAACTAAAATCACTTATTGCATATTGTAATCTGTAAATGAGTTATAAATTTTTTATTTATGTACCTATTTTTCACTCAATTAAAATGTAATAAATATATATTATTGTATGGTCAAGCATTATAATTTAAGAGAGCAAAGTCTTAAATGAATTCAAGTCGTTACCTTAAATGCTTTGACAGAAAACAATATCGACTTGACCAGAGCACACGTGATTAGTTTCCATCTCATAGATTATAGGACGGACGTGATGCAAGAACCATATTGACAGGACCACTGATGCGATCAGAGTTATTTTACTTGCACTGCAGATTTGTCCGGCATGATTTTAATAATATGAGTTGCTATGACACATACGCTACGATGTTAGAAATTTAATTTCAGAAGAGGTCGTACTTAGAGTTCAACGGGCATCGAGAAAATCGTGAGTACTTATCATATATGATATTTATACGCCTTACCAATGAGTCAGAAAAAAGTTTAGGTCAGGTTGTTTACACATATTGTAACACTGTTTTTTAATGATCTAAAAATGTTAAGTACAATTTTAAATATTATTTCAGTTATTAACATATTTAATTATAAACATTATTATAAATTATAATATTATATTGTGGTATTATTTTTCTTATGGTATTCGATCATCTCAGCTCCATCACGAAAAACATTCAATCGTACTAATCGTAGAAATGTTAAAATATAATATATATTATATGCGTTTAAAACCATATTATGATTACAAAGATATTGTGCTAAAAAAAAATGAGATTGATACGGTAACGTAATTATATTATGCATCGTTATTATAGTTAAAGGCAACAGTTTCGTGATTAAATATGTCCACTCAAATTTTAGAATTACCAACATTTTTTTTTAATGCCTATACCACCCGAGCCGTTTGGACTTTTTTCAAAACGAATTGCCAATACCAATATTGTATATAATATTACAACTGCTATTACAGCCTTGCGATGAGTTTAGTGAGGTTTAAATGCGGTAAAGCGATTATATAATTTCAGCCGCGGCAACCAAGAGACCCTATAATGATTTTTCTACGTCTTAAGAATCTATTTTAATCATGTTTTAACGACCGGAATAATTGCAAAGTAAAAATACTGTAGGATCAGAGCGTTAAATAATAAATATGTTGAGCATATATATATATTAGGTAAGTGGCTTATTATAACAGATTCGTTAGACGTCATTATTATAATAATCACCAGCTTAATTTTTATAAGCTTCTCCCATATTCGACATTATAGAATATATTTTAGTAAAATTATTGACAGGCGATTAAAGAAAAATAAGAGTGCTCACCAATTATTATAGATAATAATTATACCTGTCTATTAATAAATTATGGTCGTTCTTTAGAGATTTTATACTACTTGACTTATTTTTTCATCAATCTGTGTAATTTGTAATTTCGACAAACATATTTAGCTCGGATAGACTGCAATATATGTATATTGTGCCAGAGTTATGATTTTCGAGTCCTGTGAAATTAATAAATGCAAAGTCCTATGGTTATAGCAAAGTGGTGATTGAATTGAAGGAAGAGCAGAGAGCTCTTCTTTAATTTTTTTTATACTTTGAGAGCACCATTTTTAATTATTTCAATGAGGACTGGGAGACGGAAGCTCCGTCTCTCCAGCACCCGAAGTTTAAAATTTTTACTCCAAAATTTCACAAAATTATGTAATCATTTTGTAACGAAATGTAACCATGATAACTTTTTTTGTAACTTACAAGAAAGTTCAGAATTTCGAACTTAAATTCCGGGTGCTGGGGTGACGTCCATTTTAAGGATATTAATAATTAATGATGTAATATTATATTATACGTACTGGCGTGTTTAATATTATAACAGTATAATATTATATGATATATTATAATTTATAATATTATATACCCAACAACGTATAAAATATATTTTTGAAATAAAGGTTTAATACCATAATTTATTATTTTTTTTTTTTTAGTTTTTACATATGAATGTTTTAATTTTATTAATATTTTCTTAAATATATATAATATAATATATAGTGTTTGTATTTATATTATTATATCATGCTTATTATTTATATTTTATACCTAATTAATTTATAGTTTTGAATTATCAAATCCAACTTTGTATTGGTTTTTAAAAAGTAATTATTTTCATTATAAGAAGGATAGGTTAGGCTAATCGTGATGAAATAAATTTTTATTGTAACACTGCAGTGGTGGTTTTCATCTAATAAATATGTGTTTGCGTGTCACTGATGATAATTCTAAGGACTTATCCCACCTGTACAAACATATTCTGTTAGAAAATACAAATTACTAAATAAACAATCAGTGAGCCACATATTTTTAGATGTTATCAAAAAATAAAATTTGTCTCATATTTATAAGTTAGTTACAAAATGAATAATATTTTTTAAATATTCACTTTTTAAAAGAAAAATATATATACTAAATAGAAAATAATTACACCATGTAATCAGATTTTAATGCAGACATAATAGTATTTTGTAGAATGTTCATCAGGAGACGAAAAATCAAAACAGCAGAGCGCAAATATAGGGGTCCTATGAAAAAAATACAAATTATCAAACAAATCATCTCCGTTCAGAATCGTTTTTTGTATACAATGATTAGGTATCATTGCATTCAAATTTAATCCCATCCATTATAGTAACCTACTGTACAGGAGAGCGACATCCACGACTTACCCGCTTTTTACTTATACTTTTAAATTTTTTTATGAAAACTACAATGTGTTTATTGAATATTTGTTTTCCGAATTAGCAATTTTTAACTTAGATTAAAAAGTAGGTAACGTAATTTTGACACACTACATGTTAGATAAAAGGAGACAGAAAAACGCTGGTGTTTATACACTGTGCCCTTAGGACTACGAACAAAATTACTTCACAAGAATACCTATCCTTTGTTTGATATTTTATAATAATCATTTGAAAAGAGGTTAATAAATAAAATAATTGTGTTTAAGTAATTAAGTTTAATGTATAATATACTGTATATTACTTACCTATATTGAGTATATTATAGTCAGATCGCCCAGATCGTGTAGAATATAAAATATAAATTGAACCACTGACGACTGACTAAACGAAAACCTAAACCTAACCCAAAAATATAGATACTAGATAGGTGGTTGAATTCTTCCTTGAAATTGTTTATTATCTGTATATCTCTATTTCAATATAAATATATATTGTGTGACACCTAGCTGACAACGTATTTTTTCATAGGACCCTGTAACGGAACTCCCGAAAACGATACTCCGTCATTTTTATTAATTTATGCAAGTGTTGTTTTGTGCAATTATCCTGTTTATTTCACATAAAAATATATTTATAACTAGCAGGGGGGGGGGTTGACTGCTCTCGTTCCCGTGACTACCTGTCTTCATAAGCGGTCCCAGGAATTTACATCAGGTGCAGCACATTAAATTATACTTATTCTTAATACTTATATACCAAATTCCTAATATCATTACCACACATATAAATACATACATACACACACACACAAATAAACATTTTATTCCATTTTTTTACTTGGAATTTTAAATCTTATTTATTTTTATAAACAGTTATGAATAATTATAATTAATATTATTATCTCAACTGATAAAAAAAACAAACGTGGAGGGCGGTTGAAATGTCAGGTGCAGCACAGGCTGCACCCTTAGTACCGCCTATGCCTGTCTTAGTACTCGGGTATGAGGCGGTCTTACATAATCGGGTATTGGCTTTTATACGTACATTATCGGGACGGCCCGGGTAGCTATGATCAGCCCGCTCGAGAAAGTGACGTCGATCAATAGTCCCGGGTGAGAAGCGTGGCCTAGGCAGGCGCGCTTGGGGGGACTATATTACGTGTCGTTTGTGGCCCTGATAAGGGCCGTTTAAATTTCCGCCGAGTATACGGAGTGAAAGAGTGGTTCTCTGAATCCTCTTCAAAGCACTCCGGATTGGTTCTGGCTTCGCTCTTTGGATGATCGTTAGTGGTCAGGAGTTCGTATCGTCTCTGCGTACTGCGTGTCAGGATAGCCACGACACATTGTCCCAATCCGTCGGCGCGAGTCGTATCGACCGTGAGGTGTCTGTGAACGTCGTTGCTACTGTGGTTGATATGACCGGGTCACAATTACGTCGGTACGGCTTAGCCCGGAAACGGGCTGTTTTGATATGGTACAATGGTACGGTCAATATTGCCGGCTGGCTGTGTCGCCGTCCGGTGGTCTGGATTGCACTGGTCCTGCTCGAATCAGTCTTCACTAGCGGAGGCCGGTTTTGGTGGTTGCGGTGTTTATCTTCGGTGTCGGTTGTTCTCCTTTGATCCTTCAGTAGACGGCAGAGTGTGTTGATTTTCTGAGGTCTTGGTGTTTTGATGATTGAAGGAGTACTGTCAATATTTGGTAAAATGCACCCGTATATGTATGCATATACCCATTTTTGCACCGGGTGCTGTTCTACTCATTGGCGGGAGGCTTTGTCTTGACGAGTGAATATGACATCTACCCTATAACCTGTTAGACATCGTTGATGTCATTTTCACTCGTCATTCTCGTCGACAATACTTTTTGAAAATTGTATCGTTTTTATTTATTGTATGCTTGTTCATGTTATATTATATTGCCATACGTATCGAATCAGTGACCGTGAGAACGGCCGTTTTAGGTGTCAAAATACTATTTTGTCTGAATTAAAATCCGATTACATGGTGTAATTATTTTCTATTTAGTATATATATTTTTCTTTTAAAAAGTGAATATTTAAAAAATATTATTCATTTTGTAACTAACTTATAAATATGAGACAAATTTTATTTTTTGATAACACCTAAAAATATGTGGCTCACTGATTGTTTATTTAGTAATTTGTATTTTCTAACAGAATATGTTTGTACAGGTGGGATAAGTCCTTAGAATTATCATCAGTGACACGCAAACACATATTTATTATAGATGAAAACCACCACTGTAGTGTTACAATAAAAATTTATTTCATCACGATTAGCCTAACTTAACCTTCTTACAATGAAAATAATTACTTTTTAAAAACCAATACAAAGTTGGATTTGATAATTCAAAACTATAAATTAGGTAATTAGGTATAAAATATAAATAATAAGCTTGGTATAATAATATAAATACAAACACTATATATTATATTATATATATTTAAGAAAATATTAATAAATTATAGTATTAAACCTTTATTTCAAAAATATATTTCATACAATGTTAGGTATATAATATTAAACACGCCAGTGCGTATATAATATTACAATATTAATTATTAATATTCTTAAAATGGTTCTTATTAGAATAAGGCCAAAACAAGCATTTCGAATTTTGGATTACATTTGGTTACAAAACGGTTACAAAATCGTCTGAAAATTTCGAGCAAAAAAAATCATTATCAAAGGTACCGAGGTGCTGGGGTGACGGAACGTTTTATTTTATTAAAATAAAATTGTAATTTTGTAGTTATATTATTTTGTAAAGTTGTACTTAATACACATTCAATAAGATATTAAAATCCAATTTAATGATTTTTTTGTTTTTAATGATGTCTAACGGAGCCAAAATTACAGACTAAGATATAAGTATATCTCAGTCACTGGTGAAAGTTTTACATCTTTGAGTTATAATTATTACGATTTATGACTAATTGCCTAATTAAAGTTAGAAATGTTAGAATATATACTTTTAGGCATGTAATCATTATGTTATATGTTAGTTAACGACAAGTGCAATATTATATTTTATTGTAGTTGATGATAAAATATGTTATTATAGAATTTGTATATAATTTTATTTAAATTAAAGGGCATATAGGCACATATTGTCAAAGACGGATGAAGCTGAGTTAAGTTTAATCTTGTAGTAAGGAATAATATCGTGTAAGGGAGTTGCCTATTTATTTTATTTTTCCACTGGTCACAAGTTAAGATTGCTCGGAAAACTGTCAGTTAACTTTGTCTGATAGCAGTATAAACAGCACCATAATAAGGTTATTCTACAAAATCTTATAGGAGGTTTTGCGGATGCCCCAACCGTTCCTTTCCCTAATAAACTTTTATGTCCCTCCACGTCCAACCGACTCTTTCACTCCATCGTCTAATTTTCCAAACGCTTTACTAAAACTAATTACAGTAGGAATAACCCAATATTGATCGATTAATGCGTCAATCGATTATAGCACACAATAAGTTATCATTTATATGCCTCGAAACTTGTTGAATTCGCATGTTTTTTGTGAGATGTTGTATTTATTGCTAAGTAAGCAGCTTGAAGTTAGTTTAAGAACACCACGAAAAAAAAGTTTATAGTGCATATTTTTGTATATTTAGTGATTTTGATGCTTTAAGAATATATTTCTTAGTTATTTTATTATTTCTTAGAGGATATTATTTTGATAAAAAAAAATGATAGTTTGAAAATTTTGTGAGAAAAAAAATATTCGTTTTAAGTTTTTCATTAGATATTAGGTATTAGGTATAATTATATAATCATTTCGAAATTCCAAGTACAGTGAAACCTCCTTTAACGGACACCTCCAAATAGCGATATTTTTTTCAGGAACGGAAACATTTTCACTACTTTTACACAGGAAAACCCCTAAATACCGTACACTCTAAATAACGGTCACTTTTATGGTAATTTCATTTTGGTTTTGCCAAGAGTTATCTTAAATATAGAATAAACGTGGAATGCTTTTATAAATATCTATCTATTTATATATTATAGTTTTAAGATTATCTTATCTGTCTATTATCACGTCGATGAAAACATTTTTTTAGTGAAGCATCCTACTCGTATTTAGTTGTGTTTGTAATTATTGCATTACATACGAACGTATTCATAAACGTATTGTCTACAACACAATTGCATTAGAAAATTCCGTGATACATGAAATATTACTACGCATGAAGGTCTCTAAACAAGCTAAAGTAACTGATTTTAGATTCTGAACGAAGTAATGAATGTATTGATTTTACAATGATATGTGTTTTTTTTTTGTGACTGTGTACAGCATAACTAGTCGAAATAATGCTTCAATTTCAAATTTTGGGGGTGGTTTCCGATGCAAAAGTGAATATCCTTTCCTTGGTGCATTATACAGGTCAAAAGTTAACATTTTCCAACAGTGTTCAAAAAAATCGAGAACGGGAATTTTTACGCAAAACCAGTTTTCGACCAAACCGATTTTTTTATATGGTTGTAATTCAAAAACTAATCACTGTAAAATACTTGAAATTTTCACCAAATGTTTAAGTTAGTGTTATCTATACACAGTTTAATTTTCAAAATGTTTCGACTTTTTTTAAGTTATTTATAGACCACTGAAATTTTCAATTTTTTTTAAAATGCCGGTAAAAAAATGTTGGACGACCAAAAAAACTTGAAAATTTAACACAAGGTTCCTTATGAGTTGTACTTATTGTAGCTAAAAAAAAATTAAAAATCATTAGTTACAATTTTTTTTTATAAACGTGTATAGTTAAAATTTTTACGAAATCTGTCGAAAACGCAAAAATTTGCAAGTAATTTTGAAGTTGAAAAATCATCAAATTTTTGTGTTTATAACTAAGGATTAAAAATACAACACTAAGTTTTCCGTAAGTTTTCCTTCAAGTTAGTAGCTAAAGAGAAAACTCGAAGCACCAGTATAAGGAAAAATTTTAAGTGCGTTTGAATTTAAATTTTTACGAAATAGTGTAACGATAACGATTTATCCTGAAACAATTTAAAATATTTGTTATTATTCAAAAAGTATAAGTCGTAGATACTTGAAAATTTTACCAGTTATTTAGATTGGCATTTTCTTCACATGATTTAATTTTCAAAATATTCTGATTTTTTGAGGTATTTATAGACCACTGAAATTTTCAATTTTTCTGAAAATTTTTTTTTGAAGCGTCGATAAATTTTTTTTGCCCTATCAAAATATTGAAAATTTAATAAAAAATGTATCATAAATTATTCTTATAGCGATTAAAAAATTATAAGAATACATAGGCACAATTATTTTTTATAAGCGTTTATAGTTCAAATATTAACAAAAATTCATTAAAACCATAAATATTTGCAAATTATTTTGTAGTTCAAAATTCATAAAATTGTTTGTATTTATATCTAAGATTAAAAAATTCAACACTAAGTTTTTCTTCAAATAGCTATAATGGAAATTTGAAGCGTTATTATAGGAAAAATGTTTTGAGCGTTTGAAATTTGAAAATTTTTATGAAATCGCGTAACGATAACGATTTATCCTCAAACCATGTATATATCTATGATAATATAAGGTATTATGAATTATGATAACTATATGCAATGTTTTTGGAAAAATTGATTAACCATGCCTTATGCAAAATGCGTCCTAATTGAAAAATAAAATATTTGTTTCAAACTAAAATATAATATGACAATATTTAAATATAATATATCCTAGACTGACAAATCATCTCCGTTCCGAATCGTTTTTCGTATAGAACGATACCTATCATTGCATTCAAATCTAATCTACCCTAGTCAGAGGTCCACCCCACCACCTAATGTACAGCAGAGCGACATCCACTTATCCGGTTTTTTTTTCATATTGTTTTAAATAATAGTATGTACAAATATTAATATTTGAATTAAAATAATAGAAATATAGAAATATCATTGATTACGTATAAATATCATATAAATAATAAATGTTGTAAATATGTAATTATTAATTTCTTAGAGTTATTTTAGATAACCCTCCTCCTCCCTCTGAATAGCGGACATCTCTAAATAACGGACAAAATCATGGTGACCAAGAGTGTCCGGTATTTAGAGGTTACACCTACTATAACTGTATAATAATATACCATATATTATGTGTAAAATACGATTTATCTTATCTGCACGCCATAAACACTACCATTTATTTATTTTATTTTATATATTTAATACCTGGAAATCGGGTTTAAAAATTAAAATTAAACATTTACTAATATTTTTTTGGATTTTGATGTTTTTGTATATTTGAGTACTTGCATATTTGTACTTTTTTAAGCGCATAAGCCATGAGCGCATGCATATTTTGTACTTTTTAAGTGCATTAAGTTCCGACCCCTAGACCTCATAAATAAAATAAATAAATGAATAAGCACCATACATTATTTTCTTTCGTCGGACGACCGAATCGTTGAATAATTTAAACAGTTGCTCGGCTATGATTTATATGCACGATTGGCGAGATACGACCACAATACGATCGCTCGACGATAATTTTATATCAAAGGTTATAGGTACTCATTGATATTAAAAATAAAAAAAGATCCCCGTTAGAGCCCCCTCCCCCCTGAGCGATATGGAGATTTTTTCAAGATCAGATGGCTAAGTAACGATTTTCTCCCGGTATGACATACGGCGAGTGGAATTCGTATTTTTTATGGTGGAGATACGAGTAAAAAATTAGAGGGTAAGTCGTGTATGTCACTCTGCCATGCAGTCATTGTATACGAAAAATAATTTAGAGCGGAGACGGTTTATCTGTCTAGGATGTTATATTATTGGTAATTAAAAATTTTCAAATGTTAGATTTAAAAAGAAAATTTTTTATGAATTTCTAGCTTAAAATAATTTGCGAATTTTCATGATTTTTACGTATTTTATCAAAATTCAAACTTTGAATGTTTGTTAAAAAAAAATTGCGACTATGTTTTGAAAATTTCATGGTGGATAGAATATACTTATATAAATATTCGGTGAAAATGTCATGTATCTATGGTAATTTGTTTTAAAGTTACATCAAATACCAAAATCGATTTTGTCGAAAACTGATTGTGCTTAAAAATTCCCGTTTTTTCCTTAATTTTTAGTTCGTTTATTCCGATTAATTAGAAAAATATTTAGATTTTTTTACTTTTGACCCCCAAAGTACCAACTAGATTCACTTTCTGATCGACCGAAGAACTGAATTCGAAAATCGAAGCACTTTTACTGCCCCAAAACGTGATAACAGACACAAAAAAAAACACACACACATATCATGGTAAAATCAATACATTCCTCGCTATATCAGTGAGAGAACTGAAAGATAAAAAGTCTGCGGTGGTGGTGTAGCTGTTTTTTTATTAGCCTTAAAAAAGGGCAATCGCCACGTAGCCGCATCACCCCGTCTATTCATACATCACCTCAAAGGCCCGCGCGATTACGTTCCGGCGTTTCAGAAAAAGGTGACGGTCATGTGGACCTTTTTGGTGTGTACACACACATATATAGGGTAACTTAGACACACACAAACACACATTTTGATGTTGCATTTGATTGCAACGATTTGCGACGACGGTACAGAACAATCTGCAATATTTTGTTTTGTATACTATTATACAGGGTGTCCCGCGAGGATTTACCAATTGCGATTTCTCAGGAAATAATGGAGATATAAAAATTCTGGTATTATAATAAGATTCACAAAGATAAGAACTAAAATTATTTCATTTTTTAATT
This sequence comes from Diuraphis noxia, assembly GCF_037042655.1. Classification (NCBI taxonomy): domain Eukaryota; kingdom Metazoa; phylum Arthropoda; class Insecta; order Hemiptera; family Aphididae; genus Diuraphis; species Diuraphis noxia. The sequence goes on along the minus strand of NW_028301713.1, from coordinate 4,181,353 downwards.
TATTTTAATGTATTTGTAAAAAATTTAAAAAATATATTTTTTTATTTAATTACTTCCAAAAAAATTAAAGAGAGCCATTTTGAAGAGTTTATTTTTCTAAAAATATTTACGTTTCAAAATTTTATTTTCATTATTTTCCTGAGTTTTAATATTTTTTCTAGTTTTGAAGAAATAAAATATAATTATAAATTTATGACTATTAGGTACACGGAAAGTATTCGGCCGGCCGTATGGGAATGCGCACGGCGCGGTGGGTCACATGTTTGATAACATTATGGTGTTAAATAATTTGCAGTTTTTCTCGAAACTAAAAAAAATATTAAAAATCAGGAAATTAATGAAAATTAAATTTTGAAACGTCAATATTTTCAGAAAAATAAACTCTACAAAATGCCTATCTTTAATTTTTTTGGAAATAATTAAACTTTTTTACCGAAACATTAAAATCAATTAAAATATGAAATAATTGTAGTTCTTATCCCTATGAGTCTTATTACAAAACCAGAAATTCGATATCACCATTATTACGGGAGATATCGCAATGGGTAAATCCTCACGGAACACCCTGTATAATTAGGTACTGCGAAAAACCTTAAGCGCGTTAAGTCGGCGGCCGGCCGTCAACATCGCCGCCATTGATAAAGGTACGTAATAGGTTTTGTGTAAAATTTCGAAATGAAAAATCGATTCTATGGTAAAATCCGGAATATTGTCGATATATTGCATTGATCGAATCACAAAATACATCAGTGCGCTCGTAGCTGAAGAACGAACAAAATCTACTAACGACTGAGATCATGTGAACACATGAATGTCTGACTGTGAGTCATATAATGAATATGATTTGATTAATTTGGAATTTACTTTATCATTACTTACATTTTTTTTTTTTTTTAAATAACAACGAAATAATTAATATGGAATAAAATTTCCTAGACTGACAAACTGTTTCTGCTTCTCAGGATCGTTTTTCGTATGCAATATTATATTAATGAGTTCAAATTTAATACCATCCATTATTACTGCAGTAATAACCCTGCACTTATAACCAACTGTATAGCTGACATCTACTTACCCATTTTTTATTTTATTTGAGTTTGATTATGTTTGCCAACTACCAAAGATGTATCTAGAATGTCCATTGTTTTAATAGTATCTTATAAGTAAACAGTAGAAATATTTTTAATGCGAACGTCGAGGATTAATCTTTTTGCTTTAATATGTTCGTTCCCAGTTAATCGCCGCTTATCAAGGTTAAGACCTAAATACTTAAACGAATCAAGTGAAAGAATAGATAATTAAATGGATTTAATGTTATGTCTGAGCAGAAACCATGTCTTTAAGTGAAGGTCGTACTGATGACACGGTCGTAATAAATTATTATGGTTTAATTTGATTCGCCGCTTCTCAGTTAGTTTTAATAATACTTATAGTAATAGAACTATAAAAATTCTAAAAAACAAAACTGAAGACGGAAAACGGAGCGATGAATGCATTGTTTTTAAGATGATGTGTGGGTTTTTTGCCTTTATTTTCTGTTTCGACATTTTTTCTGGTAGGAAAGCAAATCAAGTAGGTACTTTGGGAAAGTGCCGATGTATGTAGTGGGAAAATTCCAATAGATTATTAGACACGTTGGAAAAAAACAAAATAATGAAAAATAGATTTTCTTTTTACGCAAAACCAATTTTTGACAAAATAGATTTTATTTTTTTGGTCTGACTCTAAAGATGTGATGGTTTCCAAGGCACGATAAGCCACTCACTCCTGATTTCTTTGAAACAATATAAACTGGTTTGTAAATTTTTCCGTCGCAGACTGACTAAATGATTAACGTTTCATTAATTTGCAGATAATTACGCGGCACGCTCTGTTTTAGTGTCAATATCTACAAAATTACTACTGTAAAATAGCATAAAACTATAAACATTGTTATTGCGTCATTTAATTTACCAATATTTTGCTATAGGGTAATCTACCTGTATTGATATTTATTTAACAACGTAAAACGCACACTATTCAAAAAGATAATTAATTTTAATTCTTTTGAGAATATATTTTTTTTTTTACATGGATCAAGTCATTATAAAAATATGTTTTTGTTCAAAAATCAGGTTTATTTTTTTTTTATACTTGTTATTTTTTAAGTGTTGTAAATTTTTGAGTTACATCATCAACATACAGTTTCCATTTCATCTTCACTATGTAAAGATGTAAAAAATATTTTAACTAAAACATTGTTTTGTATTAACTTGAAACCATGCAAAATAAAATAGTTTTAAAACTATAAACATCATTTTTTTAATATGCGTATTCTGCATGAAATGAGCCGCTCAGTAAAATATTGGAAAATATATTAAATAATATTTGTTTTCAATATTTCACTAATATAGCCGTGTCAACATTTAACTAAAAACATTTATAATTTTTGAAATAATTAGTTTCAGCAATTAAAGAATCACCAAGTATTTTTAATTTGATATATTATTAATGCCATTTCTAATAAAATATTTGTATATGGTACCTATTAAAAAGATAAAAATGTAATATACATGTTGACATGTTGTTACAGTTTTAACTATAAATAATATATTCATTAAATAATTTTGAAAAACGATTTAACATTAATTATTAAAGAATTGTAAAAATTATAGCGAATTTTCATAAAATAATAAGATTTATATTCAAATTATAAAAATTGTAATATTTAAATATTAAATAAATAATATTTTCATTTAATAATATTACTTAATTACCAATAATCTTCACGGCTAAAATATCATTAATTTAGAGTTATGCTAATTCATTGTTTATTTATTTAAACTGATATATTGTTGGGATGGAGTGGACAAGACAATTGGATATTAATTGTGTAGATCGTGACTGCCGCCTATGGTCCGACGTGGTCAAGCCTTCTAGCATAACAATAAATTATAGTGAATTTATGGTGATTATAACAAGCAACTATTACGCCATTTTAAAATACACTAACCCCTTGTAGAAGATATTTCCATAATTTCGATTATTATCTAGACAAAGTTATTATGCCAAATCGAAATTCGACGAATTGAAAAATTAAAAAAGGCTTTGAGTGTATATACTATTTATATGACCCACAAATCTTTATTTACTATCAATAATACCTAACCTAACCTAACCTATCAATAAGCGTGAATTATAAAGTCAATTTTTGAGAAATATTTTGTGCCACCAACATTCGAAGAAGGATTTTCATCCTAATAGTTTAACCTAACCTAACCTAATAGTTCAAACTGACTACCTAACTGGTCAAACGACTTGAGAATTGAAACAATCGAAGTGATGGCTCGCTTGCTATTATACTTAATGGAAACTAAAATACCATTAAACGATCAATTTCCATTCTTAATTTATTTCCCTTTTAGAGCTAAGATAATTGATCTAGACTTAGAAAAATTGGGTGTTGCATATTTGGTATTAGTTAAAGGTGTCTATTTTATTTTATTTTTTGTAATTACCAGAAATTGTTAGTATTATAATAGGTTAGGTTAGGTTAGGTTAGGTTTATTTTTTTGCTGTTAAAATTTTTAAATTACCATTAAAATAACAAATGGCAAACACATTGATAGAAATGACAATATTGTATTATTTTACCTTATAGCATTCGATTGATTTCTTTTCAAATTCAAATTTGTAAATCATTTTTCCTACACTAAATTGTCCATAATATTGTACTCAGAAAGTAAAATTAGAAAGTCACCTTATAATATTATTGTCGTATTGTTTGTTTTTTGTAGGGTTGCATAATGTACCTATATCGTGACTAGGGCCCGGAATTGTATGCATTTACATATTTTTATTTATTAAATTATATAAAAAGTAGCTAGACAAGACTCAAATTGTTTTAATCTTAACCTAATGTGATGGTATGTAAAATTAAACGTTGAATATTTTGCATATTTGGAACATTTTTAATTTTTATGCATATATTACCATTTTTCTAAAATATAATGCATATTTATGAAAAAATTGTATTAAGTTATTAATACTAAGACTTAGCGCGATGTCCTATGTAAAACCTGCGAACGTGAAAATAAAAAACTTAGCTAAACATCGATGCATTTTTATTTGAAAATGCATCCAAGTCTTTGGTAGTTTAAAGTTAACTGTAACTCTCCCAGTAACCTTGAAACAGTCCCTAAAATTGTGTGTAGTACGAAAAATTCAGTGCGTAGTACGAATACAATTTTAATATAACAATACTAATTCAAGATATCAGAAAGTTCTTCGACCACAAAGAATAAAAAAAAAAATTATAATTTACATACCTACTTAATATTGGTAATTTAAATTTATTTTTATTTACTTACTGATATTATGTATTATTGTGTACACTTAAAATGGATTTTATCAGGGTGATTCATGAAGCGTAAAACACTCATTATTTATAAAAACTATTTACTTATTTCAAAATTTTTTTTTCTTCAAAATTTTAGATCTATGCTGTTTTAAAACTTTATAAATTTTTAATATTTTTTACCCTTATATTTATTAGCTAAACCACTATCAACTTTGATTTTTAAATGGTAACTTATATTAACAATATCATAAATTAATAAGGCTATTTTTTTAATGAATTTTCACGTTTAAATTTTCATTTTTCGTTAATCCGTTGACGAGATATAGTCTCCCAAAGTTGGATGGTTTTGGGGTTTTGATGGTTATTTTCAACAAAAATTCTATTTCACATATTTTTTTAAAGAACCTTTAAATTTGTTAAATAGAGGTTCTACTTTATTTAAATAAAGTTATTTATTGTAAATACATATTATCATTAATTGGTAGGTACTATGTATAATTTAGATTTGACTGATTTGAGACTATGTGTGTAGTACGAAAATTTGGATATTTTAGGGACTGCTTTGAAATATTTTATTATAAAAATATACCTACTAAATTTGTTTTCATTAATTTTCGTTCATCAGTTTTTATCTAGATGAGTGAATGTTCAAAATGCAACATTACTCAATTGAATGCATCATACAAAATACAATCAAATTATATCAACTAGGCTATCAACTTTTGTTGTTCCATATTGATCATTTAAAGAATTATATACATTTTTAAACTAAATAAATTTAATTAAAATGCATTTTTGTTCACATATTTATGCATATTTGGATGAAAATCAGTGCATATATGCATGCATATTTTGTACATTTTTAGTGCATATAATTTCGAGCCCTAATCATGACTGACGCGATGACATGGAAAATGTTCGCCATCGACAAATCGCTGGGACGGACGGTTTTTCTTTGACAAATGTTGTAAACCTGACAGGCGAATAAATATTCAATATCAAGGACGATGAGCTGTCGATTCTTGGACTTAACAGTTAACTTTGCATCACATAACTTCTAACCCTTTAGCTCATTATAATATTTATAGGACACAGACTGTACTAAATCGCTGTTTTTGGTATATTTTCCGTACCTGTACCGCAAAAGTTTTTTTTTTAAAAGAGATTTGAGTGCATCGACTTTTCGTTGATATACAAGGTGATTGATCCAGGGCTCGTAACACTAAAAATTGGCAAAATATGCACTGAAAAATTCAGAAATATGCATTTATATATGCACCAACATTTTTAGATTATGAACTTAAAATTTGCATAATAATGTAAAAAAAAAAATCATAAACAAATATTAAAATAATAAGATATATTTAGTAATTGATTTTGATTCATCAATGATATAATGATATACACTTAATATATTTAAATCATATACCTTGTAGAATTTAAAATGTTGTCATATTTACCAATTTTAATTATTAATATTTGGATTTTTGCAGTATTATAATCTTCATATATTTATTACTATTGTTATGAAACGGATTTGAACTTAACTTACGAGCCTTGAATCATCATGCAAATCTGATTATTTTTGGAATCTTAAAATACACTAAAAGACCATATTTTCAAATTCTTGAGATTTATTTGTACCACTTAAGGAGTGTCGTTCTGTGGTGATATAAACTTTGGTTTTACAAATGAGACTCTCTCCCCTCTTTAACTGTAAATTTTTCAGAGGATATTTTTTTTTAAGATTTTGATGTATCGAAATCAAAATTCTAATGAGTAGTTTTTGAGTTATTTAACTTTGTGTTCTAAGGATAAAAAGTTCCATAATTTAGGTTTATAAGATATGTGTTCTATGGTGGATTTGAAAATATTAGTCATTAATATAAATCTATCGACACAAATAATAATTTGTGAAAACGACCTAAGTATCATAAATATTAGTTCCAACTTTCAATAGTACGTGCACTTTATACTTTTGTAAAACGATTTTTAAGGACTATTATCCTTATTACAAACATTTCGACAACCAGGAAACTACTCATTTGAATTTTGATTTCGATACATTAAAATTCTCATAAAATGATTCGCTAATTAATTAATATACAGTAAAAAAAGGGGGGTCATCATTTGGAAAACAAAAGTTTGTACCGCCACAAAACACTCCTCAAGTAATAAAAAAAATGTCATAAATTTGAAAATATGCAGGTCTTTGAGTATCCATATATTTAAAGATACCAAAAATCAGATTTTGAACAACTTCATTATTAAAGAAGAAGTGTGTGTGTGTGGGGGGGGGGGGATAAACATGCTTGGTGAAGCACCCTGTATATAATCCGGATATACCGGCCGTAAGTATATAGTTAGTACTTTCTTTTACATCGCACTTACATTATTTTACTCGAAAATAAAAACGTCAGGAAAAACACTCTTAGAAAACGATTTTGCTACGATTTTAATGTCTAAAACGCTCGCGTGTTACGTAAATGCGAAATGTAAATAAAAAATATAAATATAAATAGTCACGCGTTTGGTATGCTCAAATTGTGACAAATTTTTTAGTGTCCCGTGTAGGACAAGTGAGAATATTTGATGATACGAAACGCTATGCCAACCGACGATTTTTTTCTTCGTCTCACCTACAATATATTATGTACATGTATAATGCGTACTTATTAGCACAATAAAAAAATGGAACAATAGTATGGTTAGGCGATAAATATAATACATATTATGTAAGTTTGAAAAACTTTTAAATTCTGAGCGGAGCGAGGAATGTATTGATTTTACCATGATGTATGTTTTTTTTTTTGTGTGTCTGTCATCAAGTTTTGGCGCTGTAAAAGTGCTTCGATTTTCGAATTCAGAACCTAACCTTTCGTTCGATCAGAAAGAGAATCTATTGGGGGGGGGGGGGGGGGTTCAAAAGTGAAATTCCCAATATTTTTCTTAATAATTGGGATAAACAAACTAAAAATCAAGAAAAAACGGGATTTTTACGCACAATATATTTTCGACAAAATCGATTTTGGTTTTTGATGTAACTTTCAAACAAATGGCCATCAACACATGAATTTTCACCGAATGTTTATATAAGTATTTTCTACCCACCATAACATTTTCCAAAAAATGTCGACTTAAGTTTAACTATTTATATATTTTTATATATTTATTTATTTTTTATTTATTGCATATGCAATTTTCGATTATTATTAGTTTTTATTTAAAATAATATCTATAAAAATTTATTTGTCGGGTAGAAAAGATTGAAAATTTAATACAAGGCTCCTGACATATTTTTACAATATCAGTTGAAAAATAAAATAAATTCATTGTCACAAAATTTAAAACAATATTCCTTACAAGTTTGTCAATCTTTGTCACAAAAAAAAAAATGTCCACCAGAAAGTCAAATTGAATAATGTATCCATAAGCTGATGTCTCTGCTTTCTCGTTTCCGTGTATATACCAATGTGTGAGGTTAGGTGTCGTATGAGTTAAGTAGATATTATCATATTGTGTATAAATGTTCGACTGATGGGAAAATACTTTTTACCGTATAAATACTTTCATATATTGTGCTTGCATCGGTGTAATGATCTCAGTGGCGCCCAATGAAATTGAAACTGCAGATGGCAGTTCAAACAGTTCTATTGACCCACCCATCGCTTCAAAACGGGCTTTTAACTAATAATTATGATGTATACATAATTTAATGACATTTCCGTATTAAATAAAATTATAGCAGCAAAATTAGGAAGATTATTTCAAAGCAGATCAACTCAGCCTACTAATGTCGGCCAGTGTTCGGCGCCACTGCAGAATGAACTGTTAGGAGATATTTATTTATCACCTATAGGTAACTATATATTATTATATATTTTAATGCGTTCGGCTATCTTACTTTTTTATTATAATATTCTATTGAATAGACTAGAAATTTCGTATTCAGCCTCCTTGGCGGCACGAGCGGTTTCGCAATGTCGATAACGCTGGCTCCTCTCCGTCTGGAAATCGAATGCTTGTTTTCCGTTCTGAATCGAATCCGCTCCTAAAATCTCTCAAGCTTATAACGTTACCCGTTCATAATATTTTTCGTAGGTACAACACAACACACACACTTATCACTTATTGTTTTCATTGTATTTCCAAACACATCATTTCACACATATTATAAATTATTGTAATATTTATCATTATACGCATCACAGCAGACAGCGACTCGTTGGCTACAGGGTAGGCTTATAATAATATTGTATTCCACGGCGGATATTACTATCGTCAGAAATATATAATAAAAAATAAAAAAATTGTACATTGAAATAAATACTTACATATTTTTCAATAGGTATATGGTATATCCCAGTAATCTCGGCGGCGATACACAATATTTGTGAAGTTCAATTTTATCTAAGGTACGTGTTACGCATAATTCATAATATTTTTATATGACCTATTGATAAAATTAATGACGCAAACTATAAATACGAACCATTTTTCGATGTATTTGCCTGCGCCTTTCCTATAGTGAAAACGGTTTTTGATATTAAAATATAAACATTTATCGCAATGCTAAACAATATTATTGTTCTAATGCTGAATAGTTTGTATGTTTGAACGTAGAACGTGTTAAACTCAGAAAACTGCACTGAGATTTAATTAAAATGTATACCAATGGATTCCACGATAATCGGATCTCGTTCTTTCGACCTTTATGATTGATCAGCGTACGCTGATAATACGTACGCTATATAATACGATGACGCAAAGTGAATTTCGTTTAGGCTGACAAAAATCGAATTTATTTTTATTTATATACATATACAGGGTAGGCGGTCTTTGGTTGCGGAAAGAGGTGTTAAAAAAAAAAAAAAACATATTGATCAAACTATTGACTATATTCAGCTGGTCAGCTGACCCGTTTATTTATTAATAAAAAAATATTTTCACTTATTAATCACTCTATAGTTTAAGGAAATTAATAATTATATATAGACATATATTGTTTATATTATAAATTTATAGACTTCCTGTAGTAATGTATAGGTACACTAACCCACCCGCTCGAGAACAAAATATGCAGTTGCACCTATTTTCTAACCTACAGTCTAGGCACCACTGTAGGTGGTTAGTGGTTAGGCGCGCTTTTAAATGATATACTATACGACGCACAGAGGTGTGCTCAAGGGGAGGGGGTCATGGGCTTCGAACCCCCCACCGCGGTAACGATGAATATATCGTATAATAGTAGACTTTTGGAATAACTTTTATTCAAATTAATATGTTTTATTTTTTTTTGTTCGTTAAGTGATCCTAGACACTACATGTATAATATATTTATTTTATGTTTATTTTTTAGTATTAAAATTAAAAATTTAATTTAGTAAAATTGTTTTTGGATAAATTCAAAATAACCTATTTATGAATCTGATTATAAAAACAATTTTAACGGTAAAAATATTTATCTAAGTCAAGTAGTTTATTTTTTAGAATTCAATATTTTTTTTTGATTAAATTAATTTGGAACGTAATAACTTTTTTAAAAATATGATTTTTTTGTTGACACGAGTATATTTCTTAAATTATTTATTTATCATATAATATAAAAAAAAAAAATTGTCTTACGTTTAACATTTTGTCGAACCCCCTCCCCAATATAAAAACCCTTCGGACGCCAACGATGATGCACGAAGACATTGTGACGATTATACGGACGTAGAATATGCCTACAGCGAAACGTCCGTCGGTGACGACCACCGATTTGAAATTGAAAGACATTTCAATCACTCGACTGCGAAGAAGAACGCGTGCCGATCGATCGTGATGCGAATATAATAATGTTCTTCCATTGCGATAGGATAATAGGTAAACAAATATACCGACCGACCGTGTATTACAATAAAAAACGTATAGGTACTTATATATTATATATACTGCACCTACGTAATCGTTTTTTTCCTCTTCCTTCTTCGTCGAGTTCGCAAGACCGGAAACAAAATTATATTATAACGTCGCCGGTTCTCTCCCCCGCCGTCACCACCCCTTCTATACATCCGGTGAATCCGTTCCGCCGCGCATCGTGCAGCGCGGACTTGGTGCCTGCGAGGTCCCACTCATCGTGTCGAAACCGGAACGCCGAGAAATTTATTCTCGACCCGCCGGACACTTATGCTCACCCCCGGCCGGCCGGTCGGCCCACCCACCCCAGCAGCCATTACCCACTCACCCATACCCGCCGCGGCATCGGCGACGGCCGACCGACCCCTCGGAACTTTGCTAACGCGCGGCCGGATCACGTATTCGTCTGCCACGTTCTCGGCTGCACAGGCTGGACGGGCATAATGTGTATATTGTGTGCACAGTACGGCGCGGCGGGTGAGGCAGCTGCAGACGGACCTGTCTGGTGATTTCCGAGCGAATTGTTCGGGGTGGAATGGGTGGGAAGGGAGGGACACGGGGTTATGTTATAGTCGCCCGGACGGCGACAAAAAAATGTTTTACCGAGAGAGGTAAGAAAATGTGTAGGCAATAGCTGCAGCAGCGGTATAAGACGAAACACTACGGTTGCAGGCGAAGAAAAGCGTTTTTTCATCGCGTCTGCAGCACGTCCGCCCGATGTAGGGACACACACGTGCAAAAAAAGTACTGTATTATACCGACAGGTGCGTCATTTTCGGTGCGCGGGGTATACATTTGGGTACCTAAAATTCTAAATTGTAATTCTTGGCCCGCAAGGAGAACAACCATGTCATGGCCCGCTCGGCCACATCACAAAACAAAATTTTTATAATTAAAATTATATTAATATAATAAATTAATATGTAAATTGTAAATAGGTATTATGATAGTTGATAATTGATTGATTGATCATTTTAAAATCACAAAACAACCGTGGTATGATTATTACTAGTAACCACAAATCATTTGATGGGTGTGGAATTGTGACATACCTACTGGAATTTATAAACAGCTTTTATCGTCTTATCAAACATCGGTCTGGTGTTATTTTTATCTTCAAAGTTTGGATATCGTAAATTCGTATTATTACTTATTTAATATTTTGTAATTAATAATTCATTGTTATTATTTTATAAATTGTGTAATTGTGGACTGTTGTTGTAATTAATATAATAATAAATAGCTGTAATGGAAAATTAAGCAAAGAATATTTTGATCATACATATCAAGTAGTCTGAATTATTTTTTGACACATTATACTTATTTTAAAATAAATGCAATGAAAATTCCTTTTGAATTCCAATCAACAAAAATATTATTAGAGAAAAATAATGATATTGATATCACAACAATTACTAACTCTTTGTCAAAACTTCCTTTAGCATTTTCTGAAACTCTTTAAGTGCTTACAATCATTTTGACATTACCTTGTACTACTGCTTCTAATAAAAGAGATTTTTTTTCATCTTTAAAAAGAGTCAAAAGCTTTTTGCACTTTAGTATGAACGATGATAGATTAAATGATTTGATGGTGATTAACGTTAAATCAAGTGAAGCAAATATATTATTATAATATATTATTGACTTACAAGAAGCTTTGATTATGTTTTCTAACATGAAGACACGACGGTATCCTCTTGTATGAATTAATATTAAAAGGGTCGTGGATGTCGCTCTGCTGTACAATAGGTTACAAATGGGTTACTGTAATGGATGGAATTAAATTTGAATCCAATGATATTATATCATTGTATACAAAAAACGATTCTGAGCGAAGACGGTTTATCTGTCTAGAATATATTATAAATCATTAAAAGTTTTAAAATCTTAGATTTAAAAAGAAAAATTATTATGGATTTCTAGTTTAAAATAATTTGCGAATTATCGTGATTTTTACATGTTGTCAAAATTCAAACTTTGAATGCTTATGAAAAGAAATTGTGACCATGTATTTCTTTTATTTTTCAACTGCTATTGTAAAAATATGTTAGGAGCCTTGTATTAAATTTTCAAACCTGAGAATTACAAAGAAAAACTTTTATGAATTTCTATCTAAGATAATTTGAACATTGCCGTAATTTTTACGAATTTAGTCAACATTTGAACTTTAAATGCTTATAAAAAAAAAATCGTGCCTATGTATTTTTAATATTTTTTAACTGCTATTGTTACAATGTTTTAGAAGCCTTGTATTAAATTTTCAAGATTTTCTACCCAACAAATACATTTTCATCGATATTTATAGAAAAAAAAAAAAAACAAAAAAGTTGAAAAATTAAAATGTCAGTAAACAGCTCAAATCAAATTAAAATATTTCAAAATTTTATCAAATATAGAAAATGCCTATATAAATATTCAGTGAAAATTTCAAGTATCTGCAGTGATTTGTTATAGAGTTACACCAAAATAAGGAAATCGCTAGAAGTAAAAATCCAATGTTGTAAAAATTTAAATTTCAAATGCTCATAAAAATTTAATTTTAATTTCCAGTGGACTTTTTTGAAACATTTTGAAAATTGCATGGTGGATAGAATATACTTATATAAACATTCGGTGAAAATTTCATGTATCTATGATGATTTGTTTTAAAATTACATCAAAAACCAAAATCGATATTGTCGAAAAATGAGTGTGCGTAAAATTTCCTGTTTTTCAATTAATTTTTAGTTTGTTTTTCTCGATTATTTAGAAATGTATTAAGAATTTTTTACTTTTGTCCCCCAAAGTACCAACTAGATTCACTTTCTGATCGGACGAAGAACTGAATTCAAAAATCGAAGCACTTTTACTGCGCCAAAACGTGATGACAGACACACACAAAAAAAAAAAACACACACACATCATGAACAAATCAATACATTCGTCGCTCCGCTCAGAATCTAAAATAAAAATAAACAATAGCAAACATGTAGCTAGTATTTATGAATTTTATGAAAAAAAATTTTTAAATATTGAATACAACAAAAGTTATTCCATACGTCAGATCATCGCGATGAGACACCTGTATATTATTATATTGTACGGTTTTAATCTACCTACCAACCGCGTACCTAATGTTTTTATACCAACCGTCGTTACGCCACAAACAATAACTCATAATTATTATTATCACGGTAAATAATCTACAAAAGTGAATTTAACAAATTATTACGTAACGCATTTATAACGTCGTGGAATGTTTCGAGCTAAGTTTTCCATTTGGAATAAAGGGCGCATATAATACTCGTCGGGTAGTAATAGTATAATCGTTGAATGCGCACAAGTTTTTCTCCTGCAAAGAGGATAGAGGTGACCTACACCGTAGTACCGCACCGTTTCCAGTAATCGTGAACCGAGAAAATTATTAATAGTATGTTAATTTCCGTTGCAGTATTTTTTTTAAAATTGCTGTTCGTGTAAATTTGTTCGATGTAAACCGTTCTGGAAAGTTTTTACAAATATAAGTAGCGTACGGGATTTTTTTTTCTGGGGGATAAGTCCGTTATGCCATCCTAAATCATAAACACGCAACATAATATTACACATTCGTTAGAGACTATAGTTATTACTAGGGCTCGGAAGTTGTAGGAACTAAAAAAGGTAAAATATGCATGCAAATATGCACGAAAAAATTGCAAAATATGCGTTAAAAATGTTAAATATGCATTAAAAATATTATTCTGAATTCCAAAAATATACGCACTTCACCTACTAACAATACGACGTCTAAAACGAAACTGTCACTGTCAAACATCAATCGTGTACAATCAACAGTAACAATAAACGAAGAAACCATCATTATATTTACGATAACTTATCGACGATAAGATAGTAGGTACTACAAATAAGTATTTCGGCATACTAGCGTCAGTGGCGCCGAACCCTATATTAAGGTCGGGCCATAGCCCGACATATTTTGAAAATTTAAGAGATAGGGCCGCTTCATATTGAATATTTTCCTCTCCACGGTATGCCATTTTTCCCGATATTAAGATGTTGGGCCTCTTGAAATATTTTTCGCCCTACTAGATTTTTAGGATTTCGGCGCCACTGACTAGCGTGATAGACTAAATGCGTATCACATCAGTACATTACTGTTATAAACTCCGTAATTGACTATGGCGATGACAATAAATACCTTCGTTGGTCATTTTGAGTTTTATATTCAATATTAGTTGAAATAAACAGGTTAAGAAAGAAAAAAATCAATTATTTTTAGAAAAATATGAAATATGCATAATATGTGTATAAAATTAATGAAATATGCACTTTTTAGCTAAAATTGGCAAAATATGTATTTTCAATTTTCAGTTTTTTAACTCGCAATTGTACATTTCAAATTTCTAGCTAGGTCTGCTATAAATTGAGATCATACAGAACAATATGCAATTTCTACAACTTCCGAGCCCTAGTTATTACTTATTAGGTATACTGCACAGCTATACAGGGTGTCCCGTGAGGATTTACCCATTGCAATATCTCCCGAAATAATGCGGTGTTATCGAAATTCTGGTTTTGTAATAAGACTCACAGGGATAAGAACTACAATTATTTCATATTTTAATTGATTTTAATGTTTTGGTAAAAAAGTTAAAAAATATATGCTTTTATTTAATTATTAAAAAAATAATTAAAGATAGCCATTTTGTTGAGTTTATTTTCCTGAAAATATTAACGTTTCAAAATTTTATTTTCATTGATTTCCTGATTTTTAATATTTTTTTAGGTGGGTTACCCTGGCACCCCAGTGTTCGAATTTTTTATTATTTTTTTTACCATTAATTGTACTATAATTTGTACCGATTTGTACCATAAGTTTCAGAATTTGTACCTAAGTATTTCCCCCGAAAAATCGATTTTCCGCTGGGGTGCCAGGGTAACGTTACACCAACACCCCCGTTGCTAAAAAATGGACTTTTAACAATTTTTTTTTTACCATTTATTGTACTATAATTTGTACCATAAGTTTCAGAATTTGTACCTAAGTATTTCCCCCGGGAAAATCGATTTTCCGCCGGAGCGCCAAACGTTACACCAGCACCCCCGTTGCTAATTTGACTAATAAAAATGTTTGCTTACTTATACAGCTGAATTTGCGCCTTTTATCTGTCGGGTTGAGTATTTAAATGCAGGGTACTATATCATGAGCAATATTTGTATTTTGTACCTAATTTTTCCTAGTACAATCCAGAAGACAGAATAAGTTTGTGTAGTCAAAAAAAAATATTTAAAAAAATGTCTAATACAATGTATTATTATACACATTTTATACGGTATAAAATTAAAATTATTTTTTTACGTACAAAAATTACTATTATCATATAGAAGATAAATATTATAACGAACCTAACCTAACCTACCGATTTAGCGCAAAAAATTGTAACAATTTTTTTAAATATTAATTGTACTATAATTTGTAACGATATGTACCACTAACTTAGGAATTTGTATAAAGTTCTGCTCTGATCGCTCTTAAATATATATAACTATAACAAAACCACAAAATGTATTATAATATAATTATTAATTATCATTTTGAAGATAAATACTATGACGAACAAAACTTACCGATTTAGCACAACATTTTTTTTAAATTTATTCATTTTTTTCGTTTTTATACAAATTATACTCCATATTATAATACTCTAACAGAATTATTAAAAACATTATTCTATACAGCGCACATATTATTATGTAATACCATGCGTAACACAATATTATATTAATACGTATTGGCGTATTTATAAATTCAAACACTAAAAATAATTAAAAGAATCGACGTTTATCTAAAATTAACTTTTGATATTACCTATCCAATATTATTTGTTTATGATATGTCTATTATTAAATTAAATGTATATTATATTAAGCAAAGAAATGTTGTATTTTTATATTAATACGTTTATTTTATAATTTCATTTGCCTCTTGTCCTTCATGGAATATGGGTGCTAAACGTGGTAGAATTCCGGCTGTTCCTAGCCATCTTATAGACGATGAGTTGTTGAATAATAAAAATCAAATACGTGATGTTTTGATGTATTTATCTTCAAAATGATAATTAATAATTATATTATAATACATTTTGTGGTCTTGTTATAGTTATATATATTTCAGAGCAGAACTTTTTTCCCGGGGGAAATACTTAGGTACAAATTCTGAAACTTATGGTACAAATCGGTACAAATTATAGTACAATTAATGGTAAAAAAAAAATTGTTAAAAGTTCATTTTTTAGCAACGGGGGTGCTGGTGTAACGTTTGGCGCTCCGGCGGAAAATCGATTTTCCCGGGGGAAATACTTAGGTACAAATTCTGAAACTTATGGTACAAATCGGTACAAATTATAGTACAATTAATGGTAAAAAAAAAATTGTTAAAAGTCCATTTTTTAGCAACGGGGGTTTTGGTGTAACGTTAGCCTGGCACCCCAGCGGAAAATCGATTTTTCCGGGGGAAATACTTTGGTACAAATTCTGAAATTTACGGTACAAATTGGTACAAATTATAGTACAATTAATGGTAAAAAAAATAATAAAAAATTCGAACACTGGGGTGCCAGGGTAACCCACCTTATTTTTTTTAGTTTCGAGAAAAATTGCGAATTATTTAACACCGTATAATGTTATCAAACATGTGATCCGCCGCGCCACGCGCATTCCCATACGGCCGGCCGAATACTTTCCGTGTACCTAATAGTCATAAATTTATAATCATATTTTATTTATTCAAAACTAGAAAAAATATTAAAACTCAGGAAATTAATGAAAATAAAATGTTGAAACGTCAATATTTTCAGAAAAATAAACTCTACAAAATGGCTATCTTTAATTTTTTTGGAAATAATTAAATAAAAATACATATTTTTTAACTTTTTTACCCAAACATCAAAATTAATTTTAAAATGAAATAATTGTAGTTCTTATATCCCTGTGAATCTTATTATAAAACCAGAATTTTGATATCTCCATTATTTGGTTAGATATCGCAATGGGTAAATCGTCGCGAGACACCCTGTATAGACTCATGATATTATAGAATAGATGCCTACTGTTTTGGTATAGTAAACATATTTATTTACACTGATCTTGTAGGATTATTTTGACTCGCATGTGTATCTATAACACGTTTGAAGTTTTTAACACATATAATATACGTATAACTGTATAAGTAATAGGTATGTACAATAGGTAAATCTCTGCTAATATTCATTACACAAAGAGTAATCCCTATGCGAAACGTGCAGAGTGGCCTACACAGTCAAACATATTGTGATCACTGAATGTCAAAAATGCGAAGACCACAAAAATAACATCATATTTACCGACAGATCGGAGAAGCACTAGAGTCTAGGACCAAACTTAAAACTTAAAAAAAAAACACACATCATGGTAAAATCAATACATTCATCGTTCCGCTCAGAATCTAAAATAAAAATAAACATGTACTTTTAATTCATTATAATTACCTATATGCTTTAATTTATTTTGCTGATTTATTCTATGCATATCTATTGTATTGCTTTATATTGTTTATTGTATTTATTTAATTTGACTGTTAAAGTTTCAATTTGATAACTTGGGAATTTTGGTATTAAATTTAGACATTTATAGCTTTTGCACTGCAGCTTACGGCTCGTATTATGTTATTTTACTTTCTTTTAATAATTGTGTTAATATAAAAATTATTATACTACTATAATATTAATAATGTCAAATATGTCGAAAAAAAAATAGTGGCCTGCTCAATATTTATGCGTACCAAAAAAAAAGTTGAAATGACGCCCCTGTTTACCGACCGAGTGTGTGTGTGCGTGTGCGTGTGCGCGCGCAACCCATGGGGTGGGAATCATAAAAAAAAAACATTTAATGATGAAAACGTACCATGGTATACGAAATAGGTAGAATACCACACTGGTGGTACATAGCAGATGATCTTCATTCTGCAGAACGTAATATTGTATTGTTCCCTGGTATGCATCCGTTCTATAGGATATCTGTTTACGACAACTAGTTCCTCGCATGTAGAGCAATCCCAAAGGCGCTTCATTTGTCGTCTGTCAGCCACATTTTAAAAATAGAGTATACTGGGCATGGCTGTTTTCGACCAAAAACGAACCCTTCTCTTTTCGGCCGATTCACTTTTCGACCAAATTTAAAATAGCTCGTCTGTATATCAATATTATTTTTTGTGTTAATATGTCTCAATATGAATAGTAATATTAAATAAAAAAATAATATTAAATTTTTGTCAATAATGTGTATAACTATAACATATATATTTAAAAAATAATAAGCTAATATAAATATATAATTGTTGTAAAATAATCCCAAATATTAGTAATAATAGTATCAATATTATATAGGTAGTTTATGTTATACTTATAGAAAATTATTTTAAATGTAAAAATACCTATACCTATATTAATATTGTTTTTATATTAATAATGTTATACCGACTTAATAATTATTGACAAAAATTGTATTTTATTATTTTAAATTTATATATTATATAAATTTTTGTTTCGGTCGAAAGGTGAATCGGTTGAAGAGGAGAAGGTACGATTTTGGTCGAAAACGGACTCGCCCAGTATATCCTAACCTAACCATGATTATACCTTCCTGTTTCTAATAAGCTTGTTCGGTTGGTAGACGTATGACAGCGAACCCTGTTTTGGGTAAGCTAATTAATACTCCTCCTTCTTTAATATCCCAAGCTAAATTATTGAGAGTTCCTCCTCGTTTCTCTAGGTCACGTTATCATTTTGTAATTCCTTTTATTCATACCTACTATGGTATAATCCTACCTCATTAACTAGTCTATTATTAAATTATATTTATTATCATGTTATTATAATATGTCCTTAAAATATTTTGTTTATTCTTTAAGTTTTATAAACTGTTAATTTTAATTATTTTCTGTTGTCATTCATCGTATTCTTCGATTTTTTACGCGAAATGTAATAAATTGCACCTTTGGGCTTCCTCACGCCCGTAATACATTACAATGTGGGATATTACTTGCGCAAATATTAAAACATTAATTGAATTTTTTGGTAAATAATAATTAATGACGGTTTGAGACCATATTTTTGCGCACGAAAATCGTTTTGCATTCACGAAACTCGATCGATCTGCGTTCGACGATCGTCCGACGTGATGCGTATCAACTATATAGATAATGCGTGGTATAGGGTTATATAATAATTTGTCGCGTACACATTTAGGTACTCGGTCTACACGTTGCGTTAATGCGCATTAACTTAATTCGGGACAGTTGGTTAATCCGCGGGAGTAACGTGCGTAGGTATATATAAAAGCGTTAAATATTTAATTCGGTTTGTCAAATCGAATTAACTCTCTTTACGGTATTCAAAAATCTTTTAAAAATGAACATTAAAATTAGCTTGCAGGTACTTCTGGTTCTTAAATACTGAATATTATAACAATTCCGTAATTTATTTACGCTAGGAATAAAATATTTGGCTTGAAATAATATTATTTTCGTTGCTATATGTTGATACAAAATATACTTATAGAATTCCTTCGCGTGTAAACCAGGTAAGTCCTTAACTATTATTAATGTGCATCGATTAAAAATAATAAATACGCAATAGTATAATTCATTTATATCGTATCCTAATATAGTTAAGTAACTATAACCGTCGAATTGTCTGATAATAATAATAATATTATGATGGTTTTCAGCTTAGATCATATTATATACTATGGATGTAGTCATGCGTATAATTGCTCTAGCACCGAATCGTGTCCAACATCATTCTCACCAACTTGCGCATGCCCGAATGCCAGAAATCAGTATTAACCACGGACTACTATACTCTATTCAGTTTAAGTTGACCCACTCTCGCGCACGCATACTGAGCCGCCGAAACAGTTAGACCCCTCTGGTCGGTGAATGGTGATCCGTGATTGGTCGCCGATCGTATTTAACTATCGGAGATCGGAGTCGCCCAGTGTCATAGCAGTCATAGTCAATAGGTGGTAAGGCGACATCGTACACTAGCGCTGCGAGTGCGAGACATGCGCAATCATGACCGGTTTTCGTCTGACGAGTGGGTCAACTTAAACTGAATAGAGTATATACTGGACTGGAAACGAGACGTTTACCGGCGGGCCTCTTAGTGTTCGCGAGAGAGGTGTACGAGGGGGAATCGTACATGAGCGAATCTGGCGCCATCTATACTTTAATGATAAACCATTCCCGCCAAATAAACCTATTATATTATTACTAATATTATAATGAGCACTAACTATAACATAATATTGTCATATATTATATTCCACACGAACATTCCTAACTCTAAAGCACGGACTACGTTACGCTTACGTTTATCGTTTGAAGACATGGTAGTATGCCTGTGGTAAGCCAGGCTGCGCTAAATTAGCTCATGTACTATTCCCCTTTCTACACCTCTCTCTCGGACACTAAGCTGGCCGGTCACCGTCACCCGCCTCCCTCGACGTTTCCAGTCCAGTGTTGTAGTCCGTGGTATTAACAATGCCATATGATAACTGATAAGTAATAATAAGTATACCATTCACATAGATTTCTGGGCATGCGCATTTCTGTCGTGTACCGTGACATGTTGAAGATGGTGGGGATGATGTTGGAAATAATTCGGTATACGCATAGCTACATCCATATAGTATATTATGATCTAAGGTTTTCAGCAACAGTATAATATCGTTATAAAAAGTGCCATCGGTCTATAATCATTATCGATTATGACAATGATTGGTTTATTGTTATTAACTGTCTGAATTTTTCATACCAATTCTTGAGGCAGTGTCTTGTACGGGCGATTGTAAACTCCACAGATTTACAGGTAAGTCGATTTTAGGGTTGGATTTATAGCATTTAAATTCCACCGATACGTATTTTTGACCTGAAAGCACGTAAATTCCATATAAAAATCCAAATATACATCACTTTACAAAAGCTCTATTAGATATTCAATAATTATTATATTATTTATTTTAACATTGTGTAAAAAAAGATATAAGTATGATACTTAAAGTATCTGAATACTTATATAATATATATACATAATAAATCTGTACATAAATTATGTACGTATTACTTACGTAATGTTAATAATTATATATTTTTCTATTGTTTCTATTTGATTTTTATAAGATTTTTTTAAACTATTGTATTTAAATACAATAGATATATTATAATAATTAGGACCCGGATTTAAATGTACTCAAAACCATACAAATATGCTCTAAAAATAGCCAAAATTGTCCTTAAAAAATATATTTTATCTCAAAAAATGACCTTAAAAATGCCATTTATATTTATTTTTTATACAATTTGTTATTTTAATTTGGAATTTATTATTAAAATATATTTATTACTTTATTGAAAAAAAAAAAAATTGGATAAATTGACTTGATGCTGCTATGAAAAAACATACCGGTGGAGTTTACATTTTTTTTTTTTGCAGGTAAAATAAACGTACCGGTGGAATTTACGTGAAAAAAGGTCTAAAAAGGTCGCAATCGATGGAGTTTACATGCATCCGCTTTGTACCAATAGAAACTTCATTTATTTTTTTCACCACGCATTGTTGGCAGATGATTTTTTCGTTAATGTTGATGCATCCAAATCAAAATTTGAACGAGTCTGTGATTCGACGTCGCGCGGTCTAAGTACCACCCACAGTTGTCTGTGATTGGTTGTTGCGCTCCATTTGACCGGACGTCAAGGACGCTTTCTTTCGTCGTAGAGTGTCATCGTTATCGGTTGCTACGCCCCTGTTTGTTATTGTTGTGATTGCTGGGTGGTGGACTACATCATAAAAAATTAACGTTTACGCTCCCAATTGAATTATTTCTAGAAAAAAAAAAAAAAAAAAAAACACTAAATTATTTATTTGTAAGATATCCTTATAAACATTATGGACATGAGAATATTCCGGATACAACTTTAAATAAAATTTGATTTTAATAAATTTTTTTTTTAAAACACGACACATCACTACAAATAGAGGCGCGCTACACCTCTTGTCTCAAACTTAATCCTAATTATGTTGTCTCATTAACAACTACCTTGGTGTCATGATTAAATCGGCTTGGAATTAAGCTTCACTTTTAAAAAAGGCTCTTCCGGTTTTCTAGAAAACTATCACTGCTTGCAGGAAATCCTCGTCATAGACTCAAAAGGAAATGGTGTTATGATCTTTTATATAAAAATTGTTTACATTTTAATTCCATCATAGGTAAGTGTCACTTGTGGGTGGGCTATACTTATTCGTGTAATCCTCATTTATGTTTTTTTTCACACTTCTATCGTACATAATGTTACACTCGGTTGATTTGCAAAATCTGTAAAAAATTGTGCATATACATATATTATATTATATATCATAATGTTTTGTTAAATTGTACACGTTATATAACGTAAACCATACAAAATAATAATAATACTGTTGTTGACATAAATTTTAACGGTGTTTTATTCCTTCGCTGGTGTAGACACGCACAATAGTCTGCAAAAGGCGTTCGCTTTAATAGTTATAATAATATAATTGTATGTCAGTCATATTGATATATAGTGATAAACAATATATTATTATTTTGTTCCAGAACGTGTCTTTGACATGCATTGATCAAAATGTAGTAGTTGCGAAACACTAAAACACAGAGGCCAGTATTTCCTCCCTTATGCGGCCAAACCCCCCCCCCCCTCTGCGACCACGTGTAGGAATTCGACGGAACACACGTGAGTTTTACTAAAGTCGCATTCCCATACTAATAATAATAATAATAATAATATGTCTTGGTCGCGTCCCATTGTTTGTCAGCTGGCAAACGATGACTGGAAACGAACGCGGTGCGATTGTTCGTAAATTATCCGTTTGCTCGACAAACTTTGAATTTAGCTAATATATGGCTGCCGGCACGTAGGTCTACCTATATATACGTATTATGTCGTAGTTGTTTCAAAATGTCCACAAGAACAGATGTATTTGATAGAGGCCGGTTACTGATTTTGTACGTTTTGAAATATATGTACCTAATAGAATTTTGTTTTCGTCACTAAAAACCTGGGTGGTCAAATCCGAGGGCCTGCGACGCCGGTCGATGCTTGCAGACCTCTGCAGAACACTACGTTATAATGACTGAGACCAACCACCGGGCCGGCCAATAATATAATATTATGATTATACACGTACGTTTCCCCAGCCCCCCACATATCACTTTTCCAAAATTTTCTTTTGCCAACATTTAGTACGTCATTTGTTTGTATTTGTTTGACCAAATTCAGAATTTGTTTGATGTCGGTTCACCTCGGAAAATCGGTTTTCCGTGCGGGGGGCTGTGGAAACGTTTCCATAGCCCCCCACCTCGTTAATTATTGACTTTTCCCAAATTTTCTTTTGCCAACATTTAGTACGTCATTTGTTTGTATTTGTTTGACCAAATTCAGAATTTGTTTGATGTCGGCACGCCCTGGAAAATCAATTTTTAACAACAGTATTTATTATTATATATTATCTATCTATAAGTATATAATATATTATGTTGTTGAAACCTGATAAAAATTAATACAATTCTTATTTTTATAATATACCTACTGATTTGTGTTTATTTAATGTAATATATACATTATAATTACATTGACACCAAAAAAATTACTTAACATTATATGTATCGGGAACATTTTTAGTTCGAAACGTTTGACATGTTATTATTTTTTGCTGTTCATACATTTTTTGAGTACGAACTATTTTAATTTTCGAACTTTTTTGTTCGAGTTCGGTTCGGTTCAGATTTTTTAAGACTTGGTTCGAATTTCGAACCTCGAACAGTTCGGCCCTCGTATTGATTTTACCATGATGTGTGTTTTTATTTTTATTTTTTTGTCTGTCATCACATTTTAGGGCAGTAAAAGTGCTTCGACTTTTGACTTCAGTACCTCGTTCGATCCAGAAAGTGAATCTAGTTGGTACTTTGAGGGGTTCTTAATATTATTATATAATTCATAGTCACAATTTTTTTTTTATAAGCTTTCAAAGTTTGAATTAACGATTTATCCTCAAACGAATTTAAATATTTGTAATTATTCAAAAGGATATTCTATCCGCCATGCAGATTTCAAAAATTTTCGAATTAAGTTGAACTATTCATAGGTATTTGCAATTTTCGATCATTATTAGTTTTTTTAAAATTAATATCGATAAAAATTTACTTGTTAGGTATAAAAGCTTAAAAATTTAATTCAAGGCCCTTAACATATTGTTACAATGACAGTTGAAAAATAAAAGAAATTCATAGTCACAATTTTTTTTTTATAAGCATTCAAAATTTGAATTTTGACAAAATACGTAAAAATCACAAAAATTCACAAATTATTTTAAGCTATAAATTCATAAAAAATGTACTTTTTAAATCTAAGATTTAAAAATTTAATACATCATTCCTTACAAGTTTTTCAATCTTTATCACAAATAAAAATTCCACCGGAAATTCAAATTAAATTTCTATGAGCATTTAAATTTTTACAACATTGGATTTTCACTGGATTTCACATTTAGCGATTTTTATTTTTATTTTGGTGTAACTCTAAAAAAAATGACCGCAGATACTTGAAATTTTCACTGAATGTATATATAGGCATATTATATATTTTATAAAATTTTCGAAATATGTTGATTTGTTTTGAGCGTTTTACTGACATATTAATTTTTTTTCTATAAATATCGATAAAAATGTATTTGTTGGGTAGAAAATCTTGAAAATTTAATACAAGGCTCTTAACATATTGTTACAATAGCAGTTGAAAAATTAAAGAAATTCATAGTCACTATTTTTTTTTATAAGCTTTCAAAGTTTGAATTAACGATTTATCCTCAAACGAATTTCAATATTTGTAATTATTCAAAAAGTATAAGTCGTAGATACTTGAAAATTTTACAAGTTATTTAGATTGGCATTTTCTTTGCATGATTTAATTTTCAAAATATTTTGACTTTGTTTGAGATATTTATTGACAACTGAAAATTTTCTTTTGAAGTGTCGATAAATTTTTTTTGGCCCTATAAAAATAGTAAATACTTGAAAATTTAATACAAAGTTCCTCATAGGTTATTCTTATAGTAATTAAAAAATTATAAAAATACATAGGAACAATTTTTTTCATACAAGGCTCCTAACATATATTTATAATAGCAGTTGAAAAATAAAAGAAATTCATAGTCACAATTTTTTTTTATAAGCTTTCAAAGCTAATAAAAAAAATTGTGCTCATGTATTTTTATAATTTTTTAATTACTATAAGAATAACCTATGAGGAACTTTGTATTAAATTTTCAAGTATTTTTATAGGGCCAAAAAAAATTTATCGACAATTCAAAAGACAATTTTCAGTGGTCAAAAAATATCTCAAAAAAAGTCAAAATATTTTGAAAATTGAATCATGTAAAGAAAATGCCAATCTAAATAACTTTTTCTTTTAACTTTTAACTAAAATTTTCAAGTATCTACGACTTATACTTTTTGAATAATTACAAATATTTAAATTCGTTTGAGGATAAATCGTTAATTCAAACTTTGAAAGCTTATAAAAAAAAAATTGTGACTATGAATTATATAATAATATTAAGAACCCCTCAAAGTACCAACTAGATTCACTTTCTGGATCGAACGAGGTACTGAAGTCAAAAGTCGAAGCACTTTTACTGCCCTAAAATGTGATGACAGACAAAAAAATAAAAATAAAAACACACATCATGGTAAAATCAATACGAGGGCCGAACTGTTCGAGGTTCGAAATTCGAACCAAGTCTTAAAAAATCTGAACCGAACCGAACTCGAACAAAAAAGTTCGAAAATTAAAATAGTTCGTACTCAAAAAATGTATGAACAGCAAAAAATAATAACATGTCAAACGTTTCGAACTAAAAATGTTCCCGATACATATAATGTTAAGTAATTTTTTTGGTGTCAATGTAATTATAATGTATATATTACATTAAATAAACACAAATCAGTAGGTATATTATAAAAATAAGAATTGTATTAATTTTTATCAGGTTTCAACAACATAATATATTATATACTTATAGATAGATAATATATAATAATAAATACTGTTGTTAAAAATTGATTTTCCAGGGCGTGCCGACATCAAACAAATTCTGAATTTGGTCAAACAAATACAAACAAATGACGTACTAAATGTTGGCAAAAGAAAATTTGGGAAAAGTCAATAATTAACGAGGTGGGGGGCTATGGAAACGTTTCCACAGCCCCCCGCACGGAAAACCGATTTTCCGAGGTGAACCGACATCAAACAAATTCTGAATTTGGTCAAACAAATACAAACAAATGACGTACTAAATGTTGGCAAAAGAAAATTTGGGAAAAGTCAATAATTAACGGGGTGGGGGGGCTATGGAAACGTTTCCACAGCCCCCCGCACGGAAAACCGATTTTCCGAGGTGAACCGACATCAAACAAATTCTGAATTTGGTCAAACAAATACAAACAAATGACGTACTAAATGTTGGCAAAAGAAAATTTGGGAAAAGTCAATAATTAACGGGGTGGGGGGGCTATGGAAACGTTTCCACAGCCCCCCGCACGGAAAACCGATTTTCCGAGGTGAACCGACATCAAACAAATTCTGAATTTGGTCAAACAAATACAAACAAATGACGTACTAAATGTTGGCAAAAGAAAATTTGGGAAAAGTCAATAATTAACGGGGTGGGGGGGCTATGGAAACGTTTCCACAGCCCCCCGCACGGAAAACCGATTTTCCGAGGTGAACCGACATCAAACAAATTCTGAATTTGGTCAAACAAATACAAACAAATGACGTACTAAATGTTGGCAAAAGAAAATTTTGGAAAAGTGATATGTGGGGGGCTGGGGAAACGTACGTTGATTATACGACGATCGAAGAGTGACGACGTATTAGTGCATAGAACATGGCGATATTATACGTTCTAAATGATTAATTTAACTCCGTTAAGTTTAGTTTTAGGGTGAATATCACCGAATTTATGGCTGAGAATATTATCTATAGTCAGAATTTCAAATAGAAAACGTTTTGTATATTTTGAAATTCTGATAAGCTCGAATTTAGTCATTAAAAGAAAGGAATGCAAAAACGCGCAGTTAATCGAAAAATATTGAAAATTAAAAAAAAAAAAACACGCCCTCATTATATCGGAGTATTGGATAGTTCTCCTATTATTTTTATTTACCGCAAAAACTAAAACCCTGCAACGTACCTACTTCGTCATGATATAATAATAATAATATTATTATCGTTTGGTGAATTGTAAGCCGATTCCGCGGGATGATGGGCATAATATCGTTTAGCGAATAAAATCATTTTTAAAATGATTCCAATCAATTCGTCGAATGTGGCTCGTTCGCGTATACATTTTACAAAACATAAAATATTATATAGTATGTGTTACGATGTGATGAACTCGTTATATTGCGATTGTAAGTGCGTAAAAGCCGCGTGCGTATGCGCTTCTACTGGCTGACGAAAATTATTATTTCATATTTTCGTATGTTAGCGGCATTTTCGCTAGGGGGGCTTAAAGGGCTGTAATCGGCTACTCTTAAATACATAAGCCGAAAATCATATTGCTCGCGTATAATCTAATTTGGTTTGGTCGTTTATCGATTCGCTGCAGTGATGTATTTCCTCGGTCGTTTTTAGTGGGGGGAGGGAGAGGGGATCTAATTACGATATATATGTATAATACAATTTTTTCTTATTTTTTTATGTTGATTTCTTGTTTTTCACCTTTTTTTTTTACACACTTAAACTAATAACAATGTTATATTTCTAAATTTAATGTATTCTCATAATGTAATATTAATATTGGAATATCGTAAGCCAATCACCTTAAGTTGTTGAGGTGCTAATATTAATGATAAAAAAAAAAGTAGAATATATATACGATCGTTACTCTATTTACTTATAATTATTGTTTACTGCTGATTTGAGCAGAACGCCAAATCGAGAAAAATAAAAAACACAATCTTTGGCTGGCCTCACCTCTTTCTCAACAGAATGCATAGGGTGATCATACTCTGCGTCAGCCGCATCCGTCTTAAAAACGTACACCTCATGATAAAACAATAGAAACCAAGGCACAATTATCGTGGAACTGAGTCGACCGCATAATTACAAAATGCACCCAATGCACAGACAAGATTAACACGCAACCTCAACTTGCAGCCACCTCACTCTAATGCAAAGCGAACACCGCCACACTAATTTTAATTTTTTTTTCCTATCTAAATACCAAATCTAAGTTTTAGAAAAATTGTAACTTATAGCCATTTGCACCTATAATATTAAAGAACAGTAAAAAAAAAAAAAAATAGTTTACCTGAGACTGTGTTTCCTTGAGTAAATGCGCTTATGGATGGACGCAATTGCTCTTACAGTCCACGTCACGAGTGATGTTTGGAATTATTATTTCTTATTCCTGCAACGAATCGACTATCATCGGTTATCATATTGTTAATGCATCGTTTTATTATTGTGTATTGCTACAGTAGATTTTGCTGTAACATCAAACATTTATGTTATTCCTAATAGTAATGAAAATTATATTATACACACGCCAATATGTCATTATTGATATTTTATTATAATAGCGACGGTGAATGCAGACGAACGCCACCGCGATTGCAATAATAAAGCGATAATTTTGTAAAATGTATATAATAATAATTTGCGAACGTGATAACGTTAATAAAATGTCTTATCGTTCAACTCTCTTATTCAGATTTTTTTTCTACTGTGCGACTTTTGTTGTTTGTCGATCCATTCGTTATAGTGCTTTTATTTAGGGTCTTGGCTTGTTTTATTGTTATTTATAAGGCTAGGAATTGTATGCGTTAGCATATTTTTATTTATTAAATTAAAAAATAGCTAAGTAAGATACAAAGTTGAATCTGAATTTCTTAGAATCCAGCCCTCCGATACAAATATATTAATACCTGTTAAAGTATGGAGTTGCAAATTTCCAAAACTGTGTTGCAAATAGTTGCAAGTAGATTGCAAAATATTAGAATATATAGGTTTGGAGTGGATCAGGTGAAGTCGGAGCACCAACTTCATGGACGTTCATTATTGTACAGTTTTTAGAATTTTACGTTTTGGAAAACGTCATTTATTATTGGACCGCGACCTAGTTTGTTATTTATATCCGTTTCAAGTACGGGCTAGCGGACTGTTATATTGTTATTATTATGGTGGTGCAGTTAAATTTTTCAAGGACTCTGCTCCTGTACTTTAACATGCTGCACATGCAGTCCCCGACCAACATAGTGATAAAACGTAGGTACTATAATAAACATTTATAAACAATAAAGTATATATAAAGCACGTGCTCGGTTATCGATATAACATTCTTATTTCTTATATAAAATTCCGTATCAGTGCTGCGGCAACTGTTATGAGGTGGTTGCAAAAACATTTAACGGCGTTGATTTTTTTTTTTATCCAATCCTATAGTCTATTATAACTTACAAGTAAAGGTACATTAGGTGTCGGGTGGGCTACCGTGATGTATAAGGCGTTAAATTTGAATTTAGTGATAATATTATTGTACACGAAAAATAATTCTGAACGGAGACGTTCTGTCAGTATAGTGGCATGACTATGGGATATAGCGATCGCGATCACAAAAATTTTTATGGAGTCGCAAAAGTATCATTTTGCTACCACGAAAAGGTTTATATAATTTTAATTTTAAAAAAAAAATCCCCGTCATCATGTATTTATTATTTATTTATCTTTAAACGTTTATCAAAAAAAAAAAAAAAAAACACATTATTTGTGAACGTTTATGTCATAAAACTGTAAATATAATAATAATTACGTTTAGAATTATTTATGCGTAAGTGTGGAACTCACCCATTGTGCTTATTGTGGAGAAGGTGACACATATAAAAGTGTTCGCTTTTAAAAAACATTTGCTGCTGGACTGACAGTCAGTCTATATATGTTACAAGAATAGTTAATACCTATTATGTTTTAATCCAAAGTGACTGTATGAACTATTGATAAGTAAACAAGTTTATATATTTTCAATTCTCTGTTATAAATACTGAACATTTTAGAAATGATTAGCTACAAATAATTTTCGAGATTTTGATGAAGTTTATCTGATTCCGAACTTAAAATACTTATAAATATAAAAATCGTGCTTCTTTATTTTTGATATATATTTTTAGATTCTGAACGAAGTGATGAATGTATTGATTTTACAATGATGTGGGTTTTTTTTTGTGTCTGTGTACAGCATAACTATAGTCGAAATAATGCTTCAATTTCAAACTTTGGGGGTGGTTTCCGATGTAAAAGTAAATATCCTTGGTGCATCATACCGGTCAAAAGTAAACATTTTCCAACAGTTTTCAAAAAAATCGAGAAAAACAAAAGAAAAATGACAGAAAAACGGGAATTTTTATGCAAAATCAGTTTTCGACCAAATCGATTTTTTTATATGGTTGTAATTCAAAAACTAATCACTGCAAACACTTGACATATTCACCGAATGTTTACGTTAGTGTTATCTATATACAGTTTAATTTTCAAACATTTTTAATTTTTTTGAGAATTTTTTTTTAAGTGTCGGTAAAAAAATGTTGGACGACCAAAAAAACTTGAAAATTTAATACAAGGTTCCTTATGAGTTGTTCTTATTGTAGTTAAAAAAAATTAAAAATCGTAAGTCACAATTTGTTTAATAAGCGTTTATAGTTCAAAATTTTACGAAATCTGTCGAAAATTTGCAAGTAATTTTGAAGTTGAAAAAATCATAGAATTTTTTGCGTTTATAACTAAGGATTGAAAATTCAACACTAAGTTTTCCATAAGTTTTCCTTCAAGTAGCTATAGAGAAAACTCGAAGCATCATTATAGGAAAAATTTTAAGTGCGTTTGAATTTTAAGTTTTTACGAAATAGCGTAACGATAACGATTTATCCTCAAACGATTTTAAATATTTGTCAATTTGTACGAAAATTTTTTTTTGAAGCGTCGATAAAATTTTTTTGGCCCTATCAAAAAAATATACATTCATACAATTATATTTATTTGCATTGTATATTATTAATGTATAATATTAATTTATTTTTTTGTCCGGGGGTGTTGCCGCCGCAACATAATAGGGTAGTTTAATTATTTATTACCTAATATCGGGCAAGGATAATAGCTGGTCACTCACACACGCACAGGTCTTAATTGCTGTTTTAGTTTTGT
This sequence comes from Diuraphis noxia, assembly GCF_037042655.1. Taxonomy (NCBI): domain Eukaryota; kingdom Metazoa; phylum Arthropoda; class Insecta; order Hemiptera; family Aphididae; genus Diuraphis; species Diuraphis noxia. The sequence continues at coordinate 4,149,803 of NW_028301713.1, read as the reverse complement.
ATATATTTAGATGTCTTTTTTGAATTATATAATGCATGTATAGATAATCGCCACTATCGCACGCCGCCAGATCGGCTACTCGAATATTAATTAACATGGCCGCCGTGACTTTTGTCTCGTATAAAACGTGGTCGCGTTAGCACAGTGGTGCGCGCAAAAATATATTTTATTATTTTCTATAATTGTTAAATAAGTTAGTGCAAATATTGTTTTTTATTATAATTATTAGCGACAAAGGGCCTAATTACATTACTACGAATTGAATTATTATATTAAATCGTCGGCGCGATGCCATATTATTAGTGTTGTGAATTTCGCGGTGCTAATCACCTAAGTTATAATATTTATGTGTAAACACCATTTTTTTGTATTTTAATGTAAAATTTATAGCGCAGGACCAGCTGGCCAGTCTGCGCTCCACAAACTATGAGTTATTTTATTATTATATTTTTGTTATGTACACATTTAGTTGTCGTTATTATTTGTATTTACATAAGGGCCACACATTATTTTATATTATACAGTTTCTCGGCTTAGCCATAAGGGCTGAGCGTTTAAATAATATTAAAGCTATAGGAGTATACAGCTCAAATAGCAAATGGACCTAATGTTATATTAATATTATCGTTATGCGCTGTAGCAGAATTGCCTATCTAAGACGCCGCGTCACCGTAATAATAAGGGCCCGGAATTATATGCACTAAAAATTTATGAAATATGCATGCATATATTATGTGCACTGATTTTTATTCAAATATGCAAAAATATATGGACAAAAATGCATTTTAATTAAATTGATTTAGTTTAAAAATCTATATAATTCATTGAATAATTATATAATAATAATGTATATTAATAACAAAAAAATGTATTAAGGGGATTGGAAGTGCTCCATTTCTAAGGAGTAAACGATAGGCATTTAGTTTAACAGTTGAAGTCGCTTACTGCTGTTGTGTGAGTAGTAAATGCTCATTTGTGTGAGTGTCCAACACGCCACCACTACTACCCGCATATTCAACAACGGTGCGATATTCATCAAAATATCGAAAACAGGTTTTAGTCAACTAACTTTATCTAATAATACAATAACAATAGTCATTAAGTCGCAATTAGAGTAGTATGCGTGTGTGACCCATATTAGGTCTGCTAAATAATTGCATAAAATAAAAATCACAAATAATTCATTCATATAGTTAAAAATAAAAATTTTATAAAAAAAAAGTTTTAGAACGAATATTTATAACATCTAATTATTAATTAATTCCAACACAAGCTTTTAGCTTATAAGAAGTGTGCAATTTTTGCTTGTTTAAATTTCTTGTATTGCAAAACATAAATAAATATACAAAAAATCAAGATGTATTAGAAATAAAATTAAAAACTAAAGGTTACAGAATTAAACAATTTTTTCGGGAATGCCTGGTCTTATTGGTAGTCCTCGATCAAACCTAGAATCGATTATTTCTGGAAGTAATGACTCCATATAAAATCGAGTAACAAATGGTTCAATTTTAGTATTCCAAAATGATTCATCTCTAGGTATTTTATCTATCACAAAACATGATACATTGGGTTTTCTTTTATTTTAATAAAATTTTTTAACTTTTGCTTTTTAGATTTAATTGTTTTACTTAAATACCGACGTTTTTTCGTCCCGTATCTATATAATCTTTGTTATTCATTTTTTTATGAGAACTTGGAATAATAAAAATATAACCAATATCTAAAGCACTGATACTAATACACTAATAATGCACTGAAACTAAACTTTAGATGGAGCGCCGGTAAGTTCTAACTACTAAGTGTCGACTAAATCCATAGATAACTTCGGGCATAATCGTACAGTAGGTATATTGTGTAAACTCATTACAGTAAAGATACCAAATTATAAATATATTGCAATTCATTTGAATTCATTATAAGTCTATTTAGGAATTATATTAGGTACGCTGGCAGCTCGCGTTGCGCGCCGGTATCAAACGTTTCCGGGAAACAATTTATGGCCCGCACGCGCATGCACAAGTCTTTACATTTGATGAAATAAAATATTTTGTTCCGACGAGGAAACAATTGCAATCAATGAAGACCTAAAAGCCTGACAAAAATACGTCAACTCAAAATGATCATATTTTAATTCTGTAAAAATATTTGTACTTGCCGTTGTGTTTTTTAGGTTATTGCGGAAGTCAATTTTAGAATAACTGTTTAACATTCTTAAAAAAGGCACTTAAGTAAATCTAAAAATTAAAAAAAAATTTAGAAACTCAAATAAAATTTAAAAACAATTTTTTAAAAAGTATCAAAAATCGATTTCCATAATAACCTAGAAAAAAGGTCGATCAACTCAGATCTTTTTACAGAATTAAAATATGATCATTTTAAGTATGCGTAATCTTGTCAGGCTTTTAGGTCTAAAACGTGAAATAAATATGCTGCTTCCAATCGCCTTAAATGCCAATTTGATATAATTTAATTGTATTTTGTATGATATATTCAATAGTATGTTGCATTTTGAACAGTCACCCATCTAAATAAAAATTCATGAACAAAAATCAAATAAAACAAATTCAGTATATTTTTATAATATTTTACACGGACAGCTACAGTTAACTAGTAAAGACTTGGATACATTTTCAAATAAAAATGCACTTCGATTTTCGGGAAATTTTTTTCTTTTCATATCTACGGATTTTACATATGACATAACATTATAGTATTAGTATTAACATAATAGGTACTATTTTTTCATAAATATGCATTTTATTTTAGAAATATGCTAAAATATGCATAAAAATTAAAAATGTTCCAAAAATGCAACATTTAATTTTGCATACAAACACATTAGATTAAGATTCAACTTTGTATCTTACTTAGCTATTTTTTAATTTAATAAATAAAAATATGTAAACGCATACAATTCCGAGCCTAATTATTTTATTCAGTTATGCCATAAGGGCTATAATATATACGATATGTCGTATATATATTTATTATTTTATTCGGTTTGGTCATAAGGACCGCATACTATTTTTATATTTACCTACATTTAATTATTGCAAACTTGCACATTATTTAATTATATTTATATTCTGTTGGACCAGAAGGGCCATAAATATTATTCTTATTCTGTCCAGCCATAAGGGCTGCTATTTATTATATAGTATTTTGTGTGCCATTATTGTGTTGCTGTGAATTTTTATATATTTGTACAATTATTATTTAATTTTTGTATTATAGAGCAACTCATTTTTACCAGAAATCGTGTTACCATTTTTTATTATTAGTCATTCTATACACACTCACACTCATACACATTTAGACACAAATACGCATAATTACACAACACGCGCTACATAGCTCGACAATATTTGCCCGGCGTTCCCGACCACTGCTGTTTGAGCTATTACATCACTACACACCCAGCTATAGTCCTCCATATTTTTAATACCAAGGTGTTGGTGTTGAGATGAAATCAGGTGTCCGGGGTGCGCGTATTATTGTCATATATGCTCCCGTCCCCTACAGGGGAGACATTATCTCGTTCGGGGGAGGGGGGTGGACGTCCTAGATTCAAAATAATCACATCATATCACCTATACCTATACGATATATTTTGCACGTGTTAAACAATAGTAATTAAAAAGCTATCCGTCAGCGACATTGTGCAGATTACTGGCCACGACGGTATGATAATATATATGAGGTGCCCTAGTTTTATAATACGTACACTGTTTAATCATATTGCGCAGCATGAAGCACCGACGTTATTATACCCACAGATCCAAAGTTTGACGTAAAGTTGCCGACGTACGCCCCGAGGTGCACCGCGGATACTTCTAAGGCTACTGCAGCACACGCGTGTATATATATAGGTAGGTACCTATATGCTCCTATATATTATACGTAATTATTGCAGTAATCCGTCCGTTCGCTTTTGTGAGCATCATATGTTATATATTATTAATATACACAAACGCCGACTGTCTAATACATAATATATAATATTATATTAACGGCCTGCCTGTTGTATACAGGGCCGTCCAAAGGTTTGTCCGGGGCCTTACAACCATATCTGGTATACGATAAACGAAATATACTCGCCGAGGTTAGTAAATTAGTTCTTGGAAATGTATTGTTCCAAACTCTAACCAGTGAGTCTAACCAACAAAGCTCATAATATCTAAACTCGTGTACTGCATTTCATCTCCAACAACGTCTTTGCAATGTGTAACTGAATATACTAAAAATACAATTAACAAATAACACACAAATCACATAAAGAGTGACTGCGTGTCTACATATATAATCTAATAAAATTAATCGAAATACAAATTATTTTTAAATCAGCTGAGAAAAGCCAAGTTTTTTCAGCCGTCAATTAAACTATTCAAGTTCATAAGTCGATTAGAAAACAAACTAACTATATTTTATGCCCACCTTTGCTTATTTTACGTACCTATATATACAATCGGCTATATCGCTGTCCCGTGAACGTGAAGTACCTATGCGTAGGCATGCGTGTATTGTGTACCACTTTGAGTGTCGAATTCAACTCGTTTCACGTTCTCATTGATCAAACTGACGCGTTCGTTTATGCCTATTTATTAGATTATAATATATTGATATATTTGAACACAGAATTTTTTACGACCCATATAGGTACGCCACTGCGCAGTGCACGAGTACCAACTAAAATCTATAACGAATTGCAGATTCGACAAAATATTCGAGCTGTCTTCATTCATGAGCTATCGACATTTGTTGTATAGTTCGCCGAAATCAAACGCAGTTACATCCGCATTAAGTACATTGTGAAAACATCATATCAACCTATACAAATTAGGATATAGAACATATTATTAATATTATATTAGTTTTACCAGGTGTTGGATCATAACTTTTAGGTTATTAAGTTGTCACTTAATCTTGCAAAAATATAGCCAAATATTATTTAGGTAAAAATTAAAATTATTTAAGGAGACACTGGAAAACAGATCAACATTTAAATAATTAATTAGTTGCATTATCTATTTATAGGAGTATTTTGACCATAGTTTGAACGTTGAAGTTGCAAATAAAAAGTAGGTATTCAATTGCCTATATAGTTCTACGATTCGAGATTCTCTTAAAATTTAATGAAAAAATTAGTTCAGGACAGTTATTAATATTTCAGCGCCTCGTTATGTTATTGTAGTTATTAACCAAAAGGCCGCGTTATTAATGACTGGAAATCGGATTTTATTTCATTTAATATACACATAATATCAACCGTACGTACGGCGATCGGCAATATAATATATATTTTGCGTTTAGCATAATTAGTCCACGAGATGAAAATATACATATACTATATGGCTGCGAACAACATAATATATACATTGTATATTAATATTATGATGATATATAGGTAAACCGTGTTAATAATAATTATTACCTATATATATTATACAGAGTGCACGGGTCACCCGAACTCGGGAAGTGAGTCCCGCCACATCGCATACGTACACCAATCGTTCGGAATATCGTCTCAACATTTGGGGTGAAAAAAAAATTATAATGGGCTGAGGGTTGGAAAATTATTCTGGCCGAATGTCATACTGGAATGCAAATAATATAATTATTATGTAAGATAAATGTTTCGTGTAAGTGGCCTAGGCAGGAATAACATATCTGACAATGTATATTTTTAACTTAAAAATATCTAATTATTAGATATTCATAATTTTTTAAAAATGTTGAATTTTTATTTTATTTTTTAATTATAAAATCAATACATCATTTCAAACATTAAAATCTAATTTAATATGAAAATAAAGTTTACGGTAAAAAAAAGTAATTTTGTATGAAATGTTTGTAATTTTATTGTACAAATTTGTGTTACATATTAAAAACAAAAACAATTAAGACCACCATAAAACGAATATGTATAAAGTTTTATAATATATTCCTTACAGGGTGAGGTGATATTATGTTCTAATTATTTTTTCATGACATTACAACCGGCGTTCAACGTTTTAGATACCTAAATCTTATATTAATCGTTACGATATATATATAGCTTACAGCCATCAGACGTGACAATAATATTATATATCAGGAGGTGGGCAACTGGCGGGCGGCCCGCGAGCTTTTTTTATCTGGCCCACGTTATACATTTACAAATTGCATCATACAATTCCTTTATTATTATCTGCAAAAGAGATTGATATAAGGTTTTGGAAAAAATTACCTTTTCTAAAATATCCACTTTTACGAGATTTCGCATTAAAAATGTTATCCATGTTTGGAACTACTTACATATTGTACAATGAACATTTTCAAACATGAAACATATATAATCAAAACATAGAAATCGACTTACAGATGGAACATTAAGTCACCCTACTTCGTGTTTCTTCGTCCGAGAAAGAAGTCGATTCTTCCGCGATGTCATTAGAAGCCGCACATGCTCAAAACTCACACTAAACAATATTTAATTAAATTATTATTAATAACCCTTTTTGTATTACCTATTACATTATAAATTATATAATATATATGTATATAATACATTATCTTTACGGTAATTATAACTTAAATTCTAATTCAAACGATTTTACATATTAAATTACCATTGTTTTGTTGCTTACTTTTTTTGTCTTGATTATTGATTTTTAAATCTTTAATACATTTTTACTTAGCTTTTCCAAGTAATTTTCCATTCCAAATCACACGATTCTGGTAATTGGAAAAATCATATTTTGACTGTAGTGTATTATCTAAAAAAACCACTTGCCTATAAACAGGCAAACAGCTGCTATATAATAATTATAACGATGATATACATAAATTAAGTATAGTTATTTATAACATCATCACAGGGTGGTTATACATTTCAATACAATTTCGCCGTTTAAGTATACACTTGTAAAATTCCAAAATCCTTGGTTCGAATAAACTATACTTGAATAATCGTAGTACTCACGTGATCGTGCTCGAAAATATAGGACAGTGTAAATATAATATTAAATGCATTATCCGCGTGCAAACTTGCAACAGAAACTATCGTTTAATATTGTCATCTCGTGTCATCGACATCCTTTAAAGTTATCGCTGGTGTGATAAAGATCGATCAAATACATTTCGTATTTGTTCGAATAACAACACAATATCGCCGAGCGTGTTTAACCGAACGAAAATCCCTACCTGTGTCGTCGTGTTTGTCATCGTTTCGCGTTTTAATCGATCGTATCGTTTAGAAACGTACCAATAATATAAGCACTATACATTATTGGGTTTGAATATTTACGATTTTTGTTTTCGCGACAATTATTGTAAAACGGTATTTCCCTCTGAGGTAAACACAATTTTGTCCACGATGACTGACTAATCGAATAATTAATTTTATGAACTTAATTGAAACGTTTCGCTAATGTTCATCATTATAAATTCAATATAATAATATAATTTAGCGTATATGTTGTTTGTTTACAATTATACCTAACAATAGTTTATATGATAAATGAAAAAAAACTTGTCTTCGTGACATACTGACTGATTTATCGTGTTTAGCTAAACCCACCAAATAAATATAATATTATGACTATAGAATTTGGTAGGTTATCTTGGTTTTATGATGTAGAGACCAACTAACAAAAGATTTGACGAAATTCACATTTTAAAGAGGTCCTCAAATTTGAGAATCACGGTAGAAATTGAAACGTTTTTTTTTTTTTTATTCACTTGTCGTTGGTTGCAGATTTTTTAATAGTAAGTAGTAACGTTAAATATTATTGCTATTAGTTACTCTAGTGGATCAGGTACAAGTATATGCATAAAATTGTCGCGTTTACGTGGCCTCGATTAAATTAAACAATATCTGCTTAAAACCAAATTAATGTTTGTAGCTTATATATTCAAAAACTTCTCAATCGAATTTACAAAGACCTCAGAGATTTTTTACGCGATAAGTATTAGACAAGACGAGTAAAATAATTTAAACCACTGAAAAAAAAATATATCAATTGCTAAATAGATTCAGTTGCCAATATTAGTCGAACCTAGATATACCGACGTCGATTTGTCCGTTTAACTGAGGTAGATACATAGAAACTGAGATACAACTATTATACAGCGGACTAAACTATATAAGAATTGTCATAAAATAAAAAACTACACACTACCGAAGCCAGGGTTTTCAGCTGATTTTTACCTACTCGAGTATAGTCTATACCAGTGGTTCTCAACCTTTGTGTAGTGACGACCTAAGATATTTTCCCGATTATTTTTCATAACCTTTTTTAAATAATATTCAATGGGGGGATGAAAAAATATTCGAACAATTTAACATTATTGGCGACCCAAAGATGGGTCACGACCTTATGTTTGAGAACCATTAGTCTATACTATATGTCAGGGTTGGCCAACATGCATACGTCCACGAGCCACATCATGGATAAATACAATGGTATCAAGAGCCAAAATGTTAATAAATACATTTTATAATTTTTATAATTTTATCGTATTTTATCGTTAGTAAGTAAATATTGGTTTTATTTATTGAGACACGAGCCACTAGTTGTCCACCCCTGCTGTATACTGGTTAAAACTAATAAATATGATCTAAACGACAAAATGACTTACGTTACAGTTCAAGAGCTTGTAGCTAAGGCTTCGGGCGAGAAGAACAAGTCGGCGGTTCCATATTCGATGATCGAGTGCTAGCCAATATGATGACGGAACAGCTAACCGATTATTCGCCTATGTATTAACTATATTGACGTAGATAATGGATAAACAACTGCCAATGGCAAGGCCACGACACCTGAAATCTAAATTTAGGTGTATCAATTATAAATTGTATAATTTTGAATCATTTTTATTTTTATTTTCAAGTATAAGGTATTCGTTTAAATATGATAACCTTTTAACCGAATTCTATACATGACAAATTCAGATGATTTGTATTAAAAATATTCTTATCACGCTCCGTTATATTTAAATTTAAATAATATATCTTCGTCGTAACGGGTGGTATACGTTTTATTACCTCCTAAATCCTTCCTTTCCTTTATGCATAAGCTGTATTTTGAAGCAAACGACTTAGAGCGAAAACAATAGAAAAGGAGACGAGGAACGTTTCATAAGCTCTAACCTATAGCTAACCTACAACTATCCAATGAAAAATGTTTTTTTTAAAGAGTTATGAGCTTTTATAATTACGTTCATTGCACACAAAAATCAACACATTTAAATCTTAATTCTTAGATAGTATTCCATTGATTTACCTACCACTCAATTTAACAAAATATTATGCAACTTATACATTTTGATTGTTCCTTGGAAGTCTACCTTGTATTTCCTATAATATTAATGTAAAATTATGATATACCTGGTTAAATATATTGCAGAGCGACTAACCATGTATGCTCACTTCAATAATGAATTTATTCCGATTTTTGGAATTTTTACACACAAGTCCTTTAAGACCATAATGTTCTCGAAATTAATTGTACTACTTAGGGCATTCCTGTGGTAATACAAACTTTTGTTTCTTATGTAAATTGTATAGTGAATAATTTTTGAACATTTTGTTTAACCTATTTCAAAAATAAACTAGTACCTATATATAAGTTTCTCAGTTGTTAAAATGTTTCTAATAAGTAAATAATTGTCCTTAAAAATGGTTTTTGTAAAAATATAAATTAGATGTAATATTGAATACAGCATTTATTGTCTTTGGGCTATTTTTATAAATTATAAATATTGTTTGATTAGCATCACTAAAATGTTTAAATCAATATAATCGTCTCTCATAATATATCATAATGTCCTCGGAACCATTATCATAGAACTATACTAATTAACCTACTAATTTCCCTAGGTACAAAAAGTCAAACAACTCAAAACTACTAGTTATCGAATTTTGAAATATGAATTTTTAAAATATTTAAAAACTTCAGAAATCGGGTTTTGAATAACTGTTTTTTATAGGAGAGTGAAAATACGAGGTGTGGGGTAAGTCGGTAAGTGTGTTCGTGATGCACGTCTCTCTGTATAACAGCATTTTGATCGTATAATACAGTTAAGTATAATAACGACACTACGAGGAAAAAAACTAACTCACGCGGGCGGATAAATTTTGGGCGCAAACTTTCGGCGGGCGGAAGATCGCCGCTATAATGACTCATCAATCATAAAAGCCTTCCATCGAAACAACTTTTCCGCCACGTGTGTATTACTCTGGTGCGCCCGACCATGTATTATGACACACACACACATATATGTTTGCGAAATACAATACATACATATTGTATATATTATATACTGTGTGTTCATCAATTTAGGGAACACTGAATTTCTCGGCCGGAATAAATCGAATTTTTTTACAAGCTAGTGGTATATAAATACACGTTTTCATATAAATTTCAAATTTTTAACCCTCTCGGAACGCGCATGCGTAATGCAACTTATTTTGTTTTAATAGCTACTGGTATTTTTGATACCAAATTCGGATGAACTGTATTTTTTAAGTCTTTTTTTCCAATTAACCATGGCTCTAAAACCAAAATTGACTGACCATTCAAATTTTAATAAATAATGGATTTTTATAATTCATTATAAAATGCATAAAACAATTTATAATTATTTATTATTGGCTACTTTTTGAATATTTTTACGTATACAGTTGTAATCAATTTTAATTAAATAATTTTATATCCATATTATGTTAATCTTATTTATAACACGTATAAAAAAAAAACAATACGTAAGAGTATTCAAAAAGTAACCAATAATAAATAATTATATATGGTTTTATGCATTTTATAATGAATTGTAAAAATGTATTATTTATTAAAATTTGAATGGCTTTCATTCAGTCAATTTTGGTTTTAGAGCCATGGTTGATTGGACAAAATGACTTTAAAAAAATCAGTCTATCCGAATTTGGCATCAAAAATACCAGTTGCCATTTAAACAAAATAAGTTGCATTACACATGCGCGTACCGAGAGGATTAAAAATTTGAAATTTATCTGAATACGTGTATTTATTTACCACAATACACCATATACTAGCATCCACTAGTTTGTAAAAAAAAATCGATTTATTCCAACATAATCCGGCCGAGAAATTCAGTGTTCCCTGAATTGGTGAACACACGGTATATCTACAGGGTGATTGATTTATCATAAAACACTCATTATTTCAAAAAGGATTGACTTTTTTCAAAATATTTTTTTACATGGTTTCAAGTCGTTAAAAACCCAACGTTTTTATTAAAAAATTATATTTTTAAATATTTTTTATCCTTATAATTTTTTAAGTTTTTTACTTTTTTGAATAACACAAAGAGTTTTAATTTCATATTTTAACGTATATTTCATATTTTTCTAAGTATTTTGATATATGAAAATCGAATTTGGGGCTAGTAGTTTATGAGTTATAAGTATTTAAAGTTTAGATTGGCAGAGTGGAGTGGTACGGGGTTACCCCGCAAAATGTTTGTCCACTACTCCGCTTGTCGGAGCTTTAAATACTTATAACTCATAAACTACTAGCCCCAAATTCGATTTCTATGTATTAAAATACTTAGAAAAATATTCTGCTTTTGAAAATGAAATCAAAACTCTATGTTGTCATTCAAAAAAAGTAAAAAACGATAAGGATAAAAAATATTTAAAAATATAATTTTTTAATAAAAACGTTGGTTTTTTAACAACTAGAAACCATGTAAAAAAATATTTTGAAAAAAAGTCAATACGTTTTGAAATAATGAGTGTTTTATGATAAATCCATCACGCTGTATATAAAATAAACTCGTAATTATATAATATGATCAATTTATTAACTTCAGTGTGGTGCGAACGAGTAAACTATTTCGGGAATCACTTTCCGTAGTGATGCATGACGAACCATACGCAATCGAGCTGGGGAATTAATGATATTGTTTTTTTCATCATTGTCTTCGTAGTGATTATCGTGGTAACCGTCAATAATTTTAACTGTACAGAGGGATGGAAACGAAATACATCGTTATATCAATATTTTCTGGAAAAATATCAATATTTGCCCTTCGATAATATCGACACATCGATTTGCGATCGTTTAATATAATATTATAATATATAATATTATCTGTAATCATGACGTCTATACGATCAAAAGGGTCTTGAGAGAGGGGAGAGGTAGAGGGTAAGCTTGTGCGATCAATCAACAGCGTCCAAATTTGTTAGGTTGAGATTAGATTATATCGATGGCTTAGTGCACACATGTTATAAGTCACAAAATTAAAATTGTGCAGGAGAGCTGTTTTAAATTTTAACTTTTTTGACACCCAATTAACTTAATTAATATTTAATCAATTTGTTTTTTCTAAATTGAAATTAACTTAAAAATATATAAGTTGAATTCATATGATATTTATTTATTTATTTTAATGACATTTTTAAGAATATGGTATGGACTTATAACTATGTGACAAAATAAATTTGTATAGACATGGACTTATAACAATTACTTTTTGCAAACAAATTATTATATTTTCTTTTATAAACTTATAAAACTTATAAACATCCAAACATACCTCTCACTATCGATGACAAGTATAAGAACATAGCAGATATAATGAAGTTCAAACCAATTATGTTTAACAAAATTATCTTCCCGTCTTCCCCTCCGCGGATGTGGAATATTAAGCTCAATACCCAACTACTCGAATTTGACAAAAAAATCTCCTCAACCTCAACTATAATAAATAACTTTTCAGAAATAATAGAAGGAAAATACCCTCACCACATAAAAATCTTTACGGACGCCTCAAAATCCCCAAATGGAACCGGTTTCGCATTCATAGAAAATAACAAAACTTCAATGTTCAAATCTCCTCACGAAACCAGCATTTTTTCCGCTGAAAGTCAAGTCATCCAAAATGCAATCTCACACGCGACGACCTTAGCGTCTGAAGAAATACTTATAATTAGTGACTCTCTTAGTGCACTCCTAGCCCTCGAAAATCCTTACCCCAAAAACGAAATAATTCAATCCATCCAAGAAAAGTTATCAAACACAACAAAAACAATCGAATTTCTATGGGTCCCCTCCCACACTGGAATAAGTGGCAACGAACTAGCTGATAAGGCAGCCAACGAAGCAATAAAATCACCCAGCTCGGTACTAATAAATAAAATAACATTTCAAGACGCACTCTCAAAAATAAATAATCTAAATAAAAGTCACTGGCAAGGCTCGTGGGAGAAGACTCCAAACACAAATAAACTAAAAGAAATTAAACCGTCAGTCGACCCATGGAAAACTCCCCCATCCTCATCCAGGCATGAAGAAGTAGTTACCACAAGAACCCGGATTGGACACACTCGCCTAACACACCTACACCTCATAACAAAAGAAGACAGCCCGACCAGCGAGTTCTGTGACAAAGCGCTGACAATTAAACACATCACGCTTGAATGCCCAAAGTTCACCAACTCCAGACAAATCCTCGGGAACCCATTAACTATGCAACAAGCACTTGGCGAAGATAACTCCAAAAACATATACGATTTTTTCAAAAACATAGGCTTAGCAAAATTAATTTAGAAAAATAATTGAATGTACATAAACTCTACAAAATCCCTCTATTGTCAAACATAATGTGTCCCCATAGCTTGACTACTATTTTGTATTTTGTATTTACTGCAGGCTAATAACCTCAGGAGTTGAAGTCTTATTTAAAAAAAAAAAAAAAAACTTATAAACAATAGGCATTAAGTACCATTATTTCGTACTCACTCCAAATCGGGTTATTTTTCTTTAAATAAACAAGAAATGACATTTATAGACCGTTAAAATAAGAAAATAGTTAGAAATATGAAAAAACCCATGGCCTGTGTTGTAGTTTATCCATAATTAATACACTAGTGGCAAACACGGTGAGTACCTATTCTGGTACTCAAAGCGTTTAAGGACAGCTCCATAAAAGTACTGTGGCAGTCAACTTGTTAAAAACAAAATAATGTCACTGAAAGTGTTTGTAAAAACGCAAATTATTATAACTCCACTTCTTTAAAGTTAATGTTTATGCTCAAATATAATAAGTCCTACTTCTGAAATATTTCTACTGCACTGATATAATAAGTCCGGACTTATAACATGTGGGCAGTTAATAAATTGAGGAATACAAACCAAATGTATGCTAAGTCCGGACATATGATAAGTGTGCAATAAAATTACTGTACAAGTTAAAAAATTAAGGACTTATCACTAAAAGTTTAGGACTTAATACATTAGGGCAAAAATAAACACGGCTAACTGCCATTTATGATAAGTGAAAATAGTAAATATCACGTGAAATAATGGTTATAGAGTACAAAGACCTTGTATAAAAAATAAAGGGAATTTAATTTTCTATCAATTGGTATCAAAAAGTTAATTTTGAAAAAAATGGACTTATAACAAATGTGCACATAATTGATATATTCATATTAGACCTATCGTACCTAGTAGGACAAATTATAATCTACCGTCCTAAATAGTTTCCATTCAAACCATAAACTCAGCATAGGCGCATATAGGGGGGTGCTTGGGGGTGCTTAGCACTCCCAGGTTTAAAATTAGCACCGCATAAACTATTTAAAATATTTATTACATAGTCATATCTTTTGAAATATTATTATATAAATCTGTTTATGTATATCAGGATATTTTGAAAATATCAACAGTTAGTTTATCAGCAGAAATGATGGTTTTAATGAATAGTCTACCAGCCAGCTTTATATATGAAGGCATGAAAAATCAATGTTATAAAAGTTCGTTTCCAAATGTCTGTAAGCTATTGGGAATAACAATTCCAATTTCTTCTTCAACGTGTGAACGCTCCTTCTCAGCTATGCGTAGATTGAAAAACTGGTTACGCACCAATATGGGCCAAGAAAGATAGAAAGATTTACCAAGCTATCTACGCTTAGCATTGAGAGTGATCTTACCAATAAAATAGAAGGGGAAATTATATTGCAAATATTTGCAATATCAAACAGAAAATTAAATCTTGTCTAACATTAATAATTAATGATTACCTACATGTTATTATAACTTGTAATATAATTACAAAATATTTATTTTTATTTTTAATAAAATTTATAATTATTGCAATGCAATTATTATAGTATTAGGGTGGTGTAGTGGGGGGCTTTGCTCCCCACGGGTCTGTGTACTATAAATTATTTCAGCACCCCCTAAATTCACACCCTATGTGCGCCTATGAAACTCAGTAGTATTTAAAAACTAAAATCAAGGTGAATCTCATCAATATATAATCGACTATATGTTTAATTAATAGACTTGTAACCATAAAAGTATAAGATATAATAATACAACACTTCTCAATATATTATACATCAGGCGTATACATATACGATCCAATATAAGGAGAGTATTTGCATAGCTTGACATAATATTGAGATCCTTATTATACTATACCAAACACATATATAATCTTTTCGTGGTAGCAGATTTTCAACAACGCTACAAGAGCGACAAAATAATATGTGGATTGAAAAAAAAAATCAAAAACATCGATATTTTTCGTAACGATATAGCGTATAATTGACAGTTACGCTTTCAATATTTTTTTCTGTATATTGATTAGTGATTATAATCATTAGACCAACATCTATTTGCATATATTATGTATACAAACATAGCTGTTATACGTGAGGTTTCTATTTTCTAAAAGGAATTCAGGCATTTTTAAAACCCTTCCGGGATTCCAATATAGAACCTTAATATATTGAATACGGTGTCTATTGGTCAAAAACACCGGATTTTCATATACCTACACCATTTATTTTACCAAGATATAACCCGACTAATATCCGTATTAGTTGACCGTCTATTATAATCTATATCCATCCATTATTTCCGCTTTGCATTGGTTCGATTATTATTCTAAATTTTTTTTTTACCAAAATCGGTTGATTAATTCTCTAGCATATAAACCTCAGCGTATACTCTAATATATAAAGCTGATGATATTCAATTTTACATTTATATAAAATAGATTTATTAGCCTAAATTACAAAACATAACACCTAGATTATGGAAAATTGTATTCAATCATAATAACTATTTTATTATCTGTAACTAATAGCAACCCTAATAAATATAATACAAACAAACAATTAATATTGGATTTTAAGGAGCTGAAATTAAATTTACGTGTGAGCCGAAATACAAATCTACAAATACCTAACCTGCGTTTCAAACCATTTATAATTGATATAAATTTTATTTGACAAATAAGTGATTTTTGGGTCTCTATAGTGAACGAAGAAAGGAAAAATAACATTAATTTTTATGTAATATTTAGATAATGTTGGAACATATTATGTATTTATAAGTCACTATAATTTGGTTAGGTTATTTTTATATATTATACATATAATTTTTATCGATGGTTTTTTTATATTTAATATTGAGTAAATATTGAGTCACAGTCCAAATTTCTTTTATATTTTATATGACGTAATATTTTTTTTTTAAGTATAATAAGTATGTATGCCAAAAATAAGGTTAAAACTTTTATCGTATATTATTCGAATTTATCCCCAAAAAGCCGGATGGAGCTTCTAACAAATCGAGCGGGAGGCACAGCCCCATCCTAACGTTATCCATCAAATAGGACGTCAATCAAATAGAATCTAAAAGCGATCAAAAGTGGAATTGTACAGTTTCGATAATCCCACAGACGTATTATGATAAGAGGCAACGATAATATTAATAGGGGTACTTACGTGTTTTGTTAAATCAGCTCAATTCACAGCAGTTGATAATCTTAAATTTCCACCGATATTCTGCGCATAATAATTAATAATTATACGCCTTATGTTATATTATTTTTATACAGTGACTTAACCCATCTTAATAATTTGGTAATTGTATTTCGCTCAACCAAATCAAAAAATAATTGCCCTTATTTTGTCTTCCTCAAGTCCGTTAATTCCGCGTTGATCTTTTATAACTTTTTCTATTTGAAATGATAATACTATAATTGTTCATACACCATATCATACCATACCTAACCTCGAATCATAAATATTATTACGATATTATATTTTTTAGAATTTTATCTTGCATCTTCGCGTTTGACAAATGACAATATGATTAAAACCGACGGTTAGACTTAATTCGTCATTTGTGATTAACATCTACTACTTCCATAAATATACAATTATATAACAACATCTGCAGCAACGAGGCTTCCGCGAGTGCTTAAACAACAGTATCACAATAATAACTCTTATTTGTTCATCGTGTTTATTCGAACGTTCTAAAAATAGCTTCTTCCGCCTGTAGCAGTAATAATAATAATAATTGTTTCATCATTTCCACCGTGAAATTACGTCTCGTAATTCGTTACCTATATATATAAACGCGGGCGTTTGACGAAGATCTTTTGTCGGTGACACGTCTATAACTGAAAAAAAAATTTAATTAATTTACAATACGTGTGAAGATTTATGCATACTTTTTTTATTTCTTCAAAGCGTGTCGTCTTCATAACGTTCATGAGGTATAAAATATAATAAGTATTATCACGCATGATCCGTGTTGCAATGACCTGCGAACAATACACGTTTTATTAATATTAAGTAGATAACAAATGACGATCGATCTACTTACTATGCCATCGACATAATGTAAGGCAAGAATTCTCAAACTGTGGTACACGTATCCCTAAGAGTACTTAAAAATTTTTAAGGGTGTACGAGTCTGGAAAACAAACCTTTAAATTAAAATAGATAATATAGTAATAAATAAGATATATTTCAGTTTAGTAACTAAGGAGGGGTACCCAAAATAATTCATTGGTAAAAAGGGGTACAGTGTTCAAAAAAAAATATGAGAATCCCTGTTGCAAGGTATTATTCGTGAAGAATTTAATGAAAAATTGTAAAAATCTCCACCCGCGCTACATGACGTGGAAGTTTCATTTCTTTACTGAATGTCCGGCAATTGATGTCTTATTATTAGAAGTAGTGATTTGCTTTAGTAAAATGTTTTTTACAATCACATAATTTTCCATTAGTAAGAGAGTGAGAATGTCGGTGGCGATATGCTAATTCCCGGGAATTCAGTCTTGGGAAATTTCTCAAAATATACCCGAGATTGGAAAAATATAAATTTGTATGGATACATATTATTACTACTGTAGTTCACTGCATATTCCAATATTTTTTTTATTCTTTGTTTTGATTGAACTCTATTAGTTATAATCATAAATTATTATTCGAAAGACAAAATAATATATTATGCGCAAAAATATTAAGGGAGAACGGAAAGACTTTTTGATGTCATAAACTAATTTAAAATCGGATGGAAAATCTTTAGGTTATCACTATATAATCAGTGTACACTGTCTAATAATGTCTATATAAATTGATATTTAAAATAAAATGAGAGAAAAACGATTATTTCACTCTCAACTTCAGACATACAATTATAGCGTGCGCCGCTCTATTTTCTGACATTACAAAAACATATTTTCCTCGTAAGCACACCGATTTCTTAGAAGGATTTTCCATTTGGCTTGAAGCACACAACAACACGTTTATGGGCTCCTTATATTGTACGTTGTTTGTTTATACGTTTAAGTGCTGTTCAAATAAAATATTTATTTTGTATTCGATAAGTATAATATGATTTTTTGAAGATTTACAGTATAGATGGAGTTCCGTTGAAGTAGTTTCGATTGAGGAGGCCACACCTATCTGTTATTTAAAATCACATCAACTTACCCGACAATTATTACCATACGCCACAGTCCAAAATATTATATAATATTTTTGGTGCTTTATATTTTATGTAATAAGATCATTATACTATTGTATTACTGCATTTATGGTTGACATCTCAAAATATAAATATTTACTTTCGAATATTGCGGCGAGTAACAGTGTTTTATATTTCGGATTTTTTTTCTCATACTATAAAAATTAATTTGACGTACGTGCTTACGGAAAATAAATAAATTCAAAAAATATAACAACCAATCCCTTTGCACACATCTGACCGTGTAACACTGCACGTGGTCTTTATAGTCATTACTCATTATAGTATATATATGTACTACCTACATAATAATATATGCACGAGTCACTTTCGTAGGACTATATTTTATTGCATTTGACATTAATTCACCCATGTACATATTACACGATATTAAGCGTTAAATGTCAGAAGTTCTACAGCGACGACTTTAATCTTCAACACTGCAAATCTAAGTCAAATCGGGTAATATTTCTTTTCATGGATTAATTTATTTTTTCTGCAGCCTAATCTACCATATTTAACTAATTATGTTTTTATTCACTCATCACTCACTGCGTTTGAATTCGATAAAACTTCCACGACAATAATAACAATATTATATGGCACGCCGATTGTAAACTTTTTTCCATAGTTCATTTTTTGAAATAATACGTTAAATAGGTAATTATAATATAATATTTCACATACTTCCTCCAATGTTAAACATAATGTTTCCCCGTAGTTTTAAGACCAATACATTGTAATTATTACAGGCTAATGACCTCAGAAGTTGAAGCCTAATTAACCTGGTAAAAAAAAAACATATATGTATTATTAGATACATCGTGTACATAGTTGCCAGTACGATATGGCGTAGATCGTTTAACGTTTCAGGAAATCAAGTTGGGCTTGGTAATTTAAACGGGACACTCATCGACTAAAGTAATAATGATAAAAGAAAATTCAAGAAAATTCTACAATGTTCTGATTTCCCAAGTGGTTTACGGACGTATGCTCTTTAATACTCGGCCCAAACTTCAGATTTTTAATGAATTCAATATTTGCGGTTGTGCGCTCGAGAAACATACACGTTGCCATATCAAACACATATATTTATTTATTTCACGTTTTTTAAATAAAACACAAATTTTCGCATGTTGGAATACGTTAATTCAGTACGGGCATTTTTTTTGTTTTAAAAACTAGAATATAAACAATAGAAGATATGCAACAAAAAGCACAAACAACAGATGTCATTAACCAACTGATATTATGCTTTGTCTAAACAATTTTTTTTTTTAATTGGTATTACCTACCTATGTTCTGATACCCGTCGGTGGCTTACAAAAATGTATTTTAAAACATATTTATGGAACAAAAGATATCATCAGGCAGGTTATAAATTCAATTTTTCAATTATTTTTGTTAAACCTTGCAATATATAATAATATAATAGTACTAGATGTCCTCTTATAATAGTAAATATAAAAGGTGACAATTTGGACTTTTTCGTAACATGGTCGTTCTGAATTTATTAGAACTTGTGGGACCCGGTGAGCATAAACATTTTTCGGGACTGTAATAAATGTACATTAATAGAATAATGTTATGTTTTGACAATCCTCTCCGTCGTCTCAAATGCAAATCACCGCGTGATTTATTAAATAATGTCTAGTTCTTACTTCATATTTATAAAGTTACCTGTCCTTTAAGTTTTAATTGGAAATAGTATCACATATCACTGGACACTCTCTTCTCATAGGTTTTCATGTTTTGTAACCAGTGCTGTAGTAGAGGATATACGGCGTATACTTTCTAGTTATTTCTAATAAACTGCGTATACCTACTGATTAAGGTTGTATACTCTCTGTTGTAGTGAAATTGTCAAATAATATAAAGATAAAGTCATTAGATTATTATTAATATTTTTGATAGAAAAACTAAGAATGTTAAGAATCACTTAAGATAGACATTTTTTTGTATAAAACATAATTTGAATAATATTACAAATTTGAGTGCATCACTTTTAATTTCAAACGTATCAAGTTTAATGTTTATTAAAAGTAATGGACCGCCTATGGAAGTGTTCAACTCAGAAATGTACGTGAGGTCGTGGCTAGAAGACCATTTCTCAGCTGATAACAACAAACCAAGATTGAAAAGAAATAATTTAACAAAATCGGAATCCATACAACATTTATGAAATGTTTTTCAATAATTTTATTTAAAAAAAAAACGGTTAGTTTTAATTTTAACTTGCACAATTAATGTATGGGTGTTGTGTTATTTACCCTCTACCAAGTATTCGATCAGATTTAAATATAAAAAAAATGTTTAATTTTAATTTTAATTTGTACAGTTAGTGTATATGTGTTGTGTTATTTACCCTCTGCCAAAGTGATACCTAATGATAGTATAAATGTTTGATATTATAACTCATTATAGTACTTTTTTCAGGATTACAGCATTGTTTGTAACAGTCATCACATTTACTTATTATATAAACATGTATATAAATAATTGTTAATTTCTTTTATAGTAAAAAACAAAATATATATATATATATATATATAAGCGCTTTAAAGATGATAAAAGCGAGTGTCTATACTCTATAGTATATAAAAACATCTGAAAGCACGTTTGTTTGACATTATATAATAATATTCTTCGAATACGTCTATTAGGGGCAAATGGCAGTGTTTTTTTTTCATCATTATTTCTCTCAAGCTCAACACATCTATCTATAGCTTTATTTCTATTCGAGAGATATTTGTTTTTTACAAAAAAAAAAATCACAAAAAGTATTTATTTTTTTTCGTTGATTCTCAATGGCTAGACAATATACAATCATATTACAGATTTATCATTAGTGTTCGAGGGAAATCAATTGAAAAAATAGCGCTTTTTAGTCTCACATCAAATCTAGAAATAACACAATTTAAAACAACGTGCACATATTTTTAGAAAACAAATACCTCACGACTAGAACTCATTTCCCTTAAAGTCAAAAGTCACTGCGAGGTTATACTATATTATGAGCTATATCCACAAAGATTTTCTAAGAATGCTCTGATCTATAATCTGCAGTACCAACCCAAATTTAAAATTCTCATAGAAAACATTGTTTCTTTTGCAAGAGATGGTTTCAGAATTTTTTGAAATATCTTTTTACACTCCAGACTAAAGAAAATATTAGCCACATACTTACACTCTCGTGTCCAATAATTTATCAATAATCTTTTATGAGTTCACAAGAAAATATTGTTTATCATCCATTGTATATGCGGTGAAAAATCGATCATACCTCGGCATGGATCTTGTGGGTCAGTCGAAATTACACAAAATGAATACAAATTGGACAATTCGAATTATAAGACAAATATTGTTACCGGCAATGTGCAATAAGAATGAAAACTTTTATCAGGTACTATATCATTGTTTTCTTATTAAATCGTCGTCGAGTCGGAAAGAAACTATTCATATATTTTATAATGTTATATACTTTATGGACACACGAGTTTTTACGAAAACGAAGATGAATTCGTTACTTTGTGTGTCTCATAAAATACTACCCATGGGTTTATTATACAGAGTAAGTTTAGTTATATTATTACGACGAAGTAACGGAAATCGTCTGTAACCGTCGTAAACAGTTATTGGGCTTCTACCGGGAACGGTGAGCGTGCAACGTAAAGTATAGTAATGATAATAAAAATAAAATACACTTTACTCGACCCCGAGGGTATACATGTATATTATATAGTGCATAGAGAACGAATCTGGCTGGAAGACGAGTTTGAGGAAAAACAAAAGTGTATCTTGAAAGCAACTTTGAAAACTCGCTAAACATACATTATATTGAAAATATTTTTGCTATTATTATTTACGATAACATGAGGTGGACGACCACGTGAAACTGCCACCGATGATGCTTTCAACCGATCCTACCCCGGCGCGCCTCCCGAGTTGTCATTTATCATCGTTACGTGTTGTGCGTGCCAACAGTTTCAAACGGCGATGCGGTGAGTGGGACGAGGAGACGAGTCGGAGAGAGTAGTGTTTCCAGGGTGGCTAGAGGGTAGCGCTCAAAGACGGGAGTGGAAGAGAGATACGACATACTTGCGGTGGAGGTGTGAGGTGGAGGCAGCGCGTGTAATTGCTCGTAAATCTCTTGTAATCGGAAAGTTACTGCGGAGCGCGCATGATTGATGGACCGAATGCTGGGACCACGCGTGGTATTGGTGGTAACCACCGCAAAATAGGTGTCTAAAGCGCGCTCCATCTCCACTTCTCCCCCTGTCTATCTCAAAATCTCTCTTCGAACCCTTTCTACCGATCTCTCAGTCTCTCCGCCTCACTTACCAGCACGAGTTAACGTTTATGGAATGTTTATTAACGCGCTCGTCTGCGACGGCGGACCTGTCATGCGTCATCATGCATAGCCGTCCACGTTCATCTCCGAGAGATGCCATATACACACATAATACACGTCGTGCGCAAAAGTACTCTGGCAGTCTCTCATCGGCGGCGCTCTTCCCGTAGACGAGTACCAATTAAAAATAAATATAGTATAAAATAATGGACGACGAGATCTGAAAAGGCGACCACCGCGCGTCATTAATGAGACTTTCGTGACGCGAATATTACAGATAGTCAGTAGATCTGTACTATATTTTTAGTGTGTTACGATTTAAAAAGATTCATTTTAGGTGACTTACCTAGTCGTAAGACCTCGTGGGTACTAGGAAATCAGCAAAAATCGATTGGATCGACGAATTTTGGGTTTGAAAAGCGAATCACTCCGTTGACACTTTCTCCTGGTGAGATATAAGTTATGTTTCTTAACATGTCATTCTTTTGGTACTAAGCTTTGAGATTTACCTTATTTTTATTTTTTGTGTAGTTATCACAGCTGTTGATAGGAATTCACCTAAAAAAAAGAAATTGTACGATGTGATATGAAATAAAATATAATTTATGATGGACATATATTTAGAAAAATATTTCTATACTAATTTCTATAAATACTAAAATGTACATATTATTTTGCATGATATAATATTTCAACATCGATATTTTTAAATACATTTATAAAATAATAGTATTATATTATTTTTATGTGATATGTGTGTATAATTAAGCAAGGCGTAATGCTATTATATGGATATTAAATTCTATTTTAATAAATTAATATACATATCAATTTACAATAATTGCAAGTTTAACATAACTATTTAGATATTATATAAAGATTAAATATTACAATAACTGTACCTATTCAATTTAACAATAATTATCCTATTTTTCAAAATATTAATTGTGTCCGCGATTTTTTTCTTACTACTTTCTAATGGAATAACTTATGATTTAAAATTTCATGAAAAAAATTTGATAAGTTAATAGTCACCAAATATGGTTTAGTTAGATTTAAGAACTATTAAATTTACTATTAACGTCGTACATGGACATAATATAATCAAGACTCGAAGGGGATGCACAAAGATTTTTTTTAATTATCTAATATATTATTTGTTATGCGTTGTCACTTATCCACAAAATATATTATGACGATGGTAAAGTGTGACAATATGTTTCTCACCAGTTGTCTAGCTGAGAACGAACACTACACTTTATTGATATGGAACGACGAGTTGTGGTGACAAAATACGATTTACTATCAATTTATACATATATTGACGACGTCTAGGGAATTAACGATTTTAGGGATTTAATTGATGTTCTCCACACACATACACACACACACACACACACACACACACACACACACACACACACACACACACACACACACACACACACACACACACACACACACACACACACACACACACACACACACACCAGCGCACGTGTATACAATTCCGAGACAAAAGCCGTCGGTAAAATCCCTTAAACACGTCTTGTCCATTACAACGTTTAACCGAAACTGAACCTTATAACTCCGCTCTCTCATGATCATCCTTCTAAATAAATATAATATGTGAGTATAATATGCATAGACTCAGGACTGATTTGACGTGCGTATTATATACTTCATATTACGGTGACTGACGCATTTTGACCAAAGTCCTATTTTCAATTAGCGACACATCATTTCGGAAACTATTTTACTATACATGTCGTTTGTACCATGTACTAAAATAGTAATTATTTAAAAAACGCATGTGTCCAGTTCCGTAAAAAAAAAATAGTAATAATAATAATAAAATAAAAATAAATTATTAAATGGTTCGCTAAAATGTTACAGACCAATATTATAATGAACTACTAAATCATTGTTCGAATCGACCAATATAGCTGACTATTGGTTCATTAAATGGTAGGCGATGGTTGTTTATTCAACCAGACACTAAAAACTTAACGAGAATAGACGGTTGTCAGCATGAAATGGGAGACAGCAGGCGAATGAATGGTGCGAATCGAGTTGAGCGCACAGACCAAGTCTTTATCGCCGAGTTTACGAAATCAAGTGATATTATTATTTTTGATAAAACGCTTTTATGTTGTAAGAAAAAAATTACAAACAAAATCGAACAGTTAACAGACGTTTAGTGGTTTAAAAATATTGAATTAATATACTATGTAGGTCAGACAACTGTTTTTGATCTCACTATAAGTGATTTTTTTTTCATTTCAAAACGTATTATTATCGACCATTTTGTTGGAAGAGGTTTGGAAAACTAATCGATTAAAAACATGTCAGTAAGCTTTTCGAAAGAATAATACCATCAGACGAATGTTACAGACGAGGTTTTTTGCTATTATGGTGAAACACTATGCGAACGACTTGCAACAAAATATATACTATTTCATGAAAAAAAAAACAGACCTCTTGTACATTGCACGCACGTCGCACACATATTATTATAATAACACAGTTGCGAGGTAAAAAATAAAATACGCTCCTACATAACAGGTGGATAAAATGCATATCTCTCTCTCCATCTCTCTGCTAAAAATAAAAATGATCGATCTACGATGTACATTGACAACCGATGAAATATGGCAATGCGTTGTGACAGCTCGATTTGGTTAATGTCCCGGATTCAGAGGTATCTCGGGAACGTATTTCAGCATTCGCAAGAGAGATTTCATAATTAAAGTTGTTTAAAATAATGTATGGTATTATTATTCATCAGCGATAGGGTTTCCCGAAGCTAATAAGTCTATAAGATTATATTTTCATATTTTCATTATAAAATTATAATAAATAATTTCCGATCGATTCCGTGCGTGGTGAACTGCAATGCTATAAAATAATAATAATATTAATTAATAATAGATATTCATATTGTTTGTAACGATTTCCATTTAAAATAAATGTATTGTTTATAAATTGCAATTAAAATGTTTTCCGTTAAAAACAAAAGTTAATAAGTTAGTTTTGTTCTCACCAATAGATACCTATAATTTATAACACTTGGAATAATTAGATATAATATTATTATTCTCCTTATGTTGTCATCGGTTTAAAATGAAAAAAAAAACATCATTAAATTGCGTTGAGTCCGTTATAAACATAATTATATTGTAGGTACACGTACGATATACATACTATTTTAAAAATTCCATCTTATTACTTATGTACCCCACATAATTACTTTACTTTGATGTATAATGTCGGCCAAATATATTATGATAGGTTTAAAGCACAAAGCGATCCGACGATACTGGTGTACCAAAATAGCCTATTCACTGCGCCGTGTTATGATATGATGTTACATTGGCAACTCAAGGGCGCTAGGTATAAGCACTAAAACTATTATATTCAAAATCGAAAAATATGAGTTACCAACCTACGAGGGCGGGCTGATAAGTAATGCCTCTTATCTTATGGTTATTTTTAGATGTACGATAAAATTGTCATCTGTTGTCAATATAATAGCTTATGTCGTTGGTTTAGTGTGTGCGAAGACGCGATAGTGTAATGTTAATATTTTATTATTTATGGAATCTATAATGACGACCCCTTCAGATGTGTGGTTCAAACAGCGTGCTGTTATTGAATTTATCGTTGCAGAAAATGTGAAGCTAGTCGATATTCATAGACGCCTGCTTGCGGTTTATGGAAATCAAACTCTCGATGTAAGTTCTGTTCGTCGTTGGGCATTACGGGTTAAAGGTTCTGAAGTAGGAAAAGCGATTATTACCGATCAGGATCGAAGTGGACGGCCGGTGACGGTTACTGACGAGGCCCATAAACAAAAAGTCGATGATTTGGTCAAGGGAAATCGGAGGATTAAACAATCATATTACTTATCAGCCCGCCCTCGTATTATTGGCATAAAATAACGCAAATGAATACATAATTAAAATCAAGTGTTTTTTTCTTTTTTTTTTTTAATTTAACTCAGTGTATAGGTAATAATAATAAAACACAATGCCTTAGGTTTGGTCAAATTATGTCATAAACTATTATTGTCAAACTCAACTGTATAGATCAGGGATGGGCAACTCAAAGTAACTAGCGGGTCACTTTTAAGTACTTTAAAATCTAGCGGGCCGCAGTGCATAGGAAAAAGCAAAAAAAAAGTCCTTCAAATTTACTAACATTTATTTTTTATCTTTATTTATTTATATTTACAATTATTATTTAATGTGATACTTTAGGATGAGGTTTTATATGAAGTAATTTGAAAATGTAGCGCGGGCCAGATAAAAAAGGTACGCGAGCCGCCAATTGCCCATTCCTGGTATAGATTAAGCTTTTTTCTAAAATGTTGTCTGTCACATACGAGTCTGCAATATGTGTACGTATAATAATAAAACTAGCCTTGGCCATGTGAGTTATATTCCTTCAAGTTTACCATAAGAATATAACCAATGCATAATAATAAAATACCAATGCTAAAGAGCAAGCTATGAGCGAAAAGCATGGAAGTTTTTGTTTTTATTTAGATTTTTGAAGAGCTGTGACAATATTCTACAACAGCGGTGTAGTTACATGGTGTCCCAAAAATGTTAACAATTAATCGTAAAAACAACTTCCGAAAAGTATTAAATAACTGTAACATTGTTGAATAAGAATTACATCTTCTACCGCCCACCCTGCTAAAAATGTTAAGAAAATTAAAAAGATTTTTTTCCGTGGTTTATGAAAGTTTTTGCGATTTTCTATAAATTCGTATAGCCATATTAAAAAACCGAAAATTAAAATAAAACCCTATGTATCCCAAATCATGGAAAACCCTATGGTTAAGCCAAATCTGTGTAAAGGTAAACACATTATCAGCCCCATCCCTCAAAAATCTTAGCTACACCACTGTTGTAGGTATAGGTAAAAAATACATTAAAATACAAACTATAATAATACGTTTTCTGGATCGTTATACCGAAGGCATTTATTATTGTTTTTAAAATCCAATTTAACTTACTCGACTATTCTATAATGTTATGTATAAATAATAGGTATATATTGCATATTTTATATTTTGTATTCAATACGAATTCCACCCAAAACCCAATTTACGGATTTAGAATATGTTCTACGAAGACAACAATATATACGGTATGTTATTATTGTAACATGCATGTACCTACATAATATACGATATTACATACATATACATATTATGTCAGGCCGTGTCACTTTATTCTGCGGTTGCAGGTCTGTATTAACTAACAGATCTGGGGAAGTATATAATATGACATATATATATAATATGGTTGAGATACACGTGGTGGGACTATATCGATCGTTGTGCAAACAACAATACTGACTAGGGCTTGGTGCGTGGTATATAGGTGAAGCGGAAAGATGGAATGAAAGACGTATTCGTTTGAGGGATGCACATACTATCATGGTACCCTGCAGGATATTCGGTTCACCTGCGGAGGGATAAATTATTGTACAAAAAAAATAAATAATAAATATTGAACGCGAAAACGTTAAAAGTGGACAAGATCTGCCGTTGTGTTTATATCAATCCCCCCCCCCCACACACACACACAATGAAAGGGACGAGGGAACTTATTCACTCCCGAGTTTTCCGACGCACAATTAGATTTAAAAAGAGTCTTATTTTCAGAGCGGTTTATTTTATTTTCCGATAGGTAATACGACATCCAATTCAATAGCTATATACAACGCGATATTTTATACGATATATACTCTATATATAATATATATTCGGGTGTGCGTGTGTGTGTTTTTGTTTTGTTCGATATTTCGTTTAGACCGTTACGCGGGCTCATCCATGTAACAAAACCAACTTTCTAGTTCAAAGATTCGAAGAATTATTGTCGAAATGACCGGAAGTAAATAATGACTTTACCGACAGACAGCCACGAAAAAAACGGCGGGTAAGCGATTTTTTACACGTCTATACCTACACCTATACATGTATGGGTGTTTATACGCACGGCAGATCTCTACGGGTTGTATGGGAAATCCTGATCCATTCGATCGGAAAGTGTTTGGATATATATATATATAAAGCTGGGTACACGGTGAGATAGAGAGAGTTTTGATGAAATAAAATGAACATTCATCGGCCCATTGTTGTGATAATAGAGTGTATAGAATTATGCGATGTTATATGAATAGGTTAGGTAAACGCGGTCACCCACACGATTTTATTCGATAATGCTATTAAATAACTAGTCACTACTGTAATTATCGCTCTGTAATTGTAAATACTTATATCATGTTAAAATTAGTCAAAAAAAAAATTATATTATTTATCCATAGATGTAGATAGCCTTATAGGCTAGGAATAGGCTAGGAATGTCTTATTATAAAAAAAAAAAAAAAAAAAAAAAAATATTAATAGGTACGATTTATTCTATTATCAACAGTATAATATACTTGTATTATGCATATAAAAGGTAAAAGATGATTCTTTCTAATTGAAAAACAATTGGTTTACGATTTTTAAATAATATAATTCGCGTAGTATATAAATCCTATATTTTACGATAATATA
Organism: Diuraphis noxia; assembly: GCF_037042655.1. Taxonomy (NCBI): domain Eukaryota; kingdom Metazoa; phylum Arthropoda; class Insecta; order Hemiptera; family Aphididae; genus Diuraphis; species Diuraphis noxia. The sequence goes on along the minus strand of NW_028301713.1, from coordinate 4,120,072 downwards.
CTATGATGTTTATTATTATGAAAAGTTCAATATTTTTTAACCCTCATATTATTATCTTAATTTATAATAAGCAAAAAATTATATGAATTAATTCAAATTCAATGTTTAAATAGTGTGCTTAAGCTTAACGACTGTTTATTTTCAAACTTCCATCCTACAAAAACTATTGATAATCGCGTGGAGAAAAAAAATCTTTGTAATTTTTAAACTAATAAACCAAAATAAAAGAAGAAGAAAATATTTTTTTCACATGCAGTTAGGCAAAAGATTCAATTATTTTCTTTTGTCTCTGGAGTAAAAAGATCAAAATTTAAAAGATAACTTTTCAAGTGACACTAAATTATGTATTTTAAATTATGTAAATAAAAAAATTAGTATCTAATCGTGTAGTTAAAAATTTTAATATTACAGATTTGTTTTGAGGGCAATGCAATTGATTAAGTACGATAAAATCTAAGCATTTTAAAATATAATTGGATTTGTAAAATTATATTTTAAATATCAACGGGCAAAACGTGAATAAAAGCATATAACTCTTCAATAAAAATAATAATTAAAATTTTTTTTTTAAATGTCATATTATTAAAATAATTATAATACCATTATGTATTATTGGACTTTTAAATATCGAAAATATTATGTTATCTTTTTCAAATACGCACACATCATAAATCATTCAAGATAAACTATGCTATAGTTTAATCCTAACAGCAATTTTCAATAATTTGTATTAACAATCAAATTGTTTTTGATAAAAACAGTACCTATTAGTAAAAATAATGATAAAATGTACCAGCAATCCGGCAATCGCAGGTTATACTTTAAAATAATTTTTATTACAAATTGATCAAGAGTGAACGGCCGTAACGATATACTAGCTGTATCAAGATTATTTTTATATTTTTTATAGTATACATATCGCGATTTTCCGATAAAAAACTTGTATAGAAATGTAATTAAATAATAAAATCAGATTATATATAAATAATATAATTACAGGTTTATGACGGATATTATTACAATGCACAATTGATTTTTTTTTTCATACGCGCAAAATTGTTTTTCATTTGATTGTCACGGTTGGAGATAATTTTACGATTATCACGGTAAAAAATTTTGAAACTACACGAATAATAATAATATTATGTTATTTTACTAACTCCATTATATTATTATTGATCCTAAGTATCTGAAACGATGATGCGTACGCAGAACAATAAAATATTCTATATTATAGGTACTTAAACCGGTTTAACTTAAACGATATTATTATAAGTTATAATGTTCTTTTCTGATGAATTAAAGTATGGATAATACGTTGTATTTCTAAAATATTAGGTGAACTCTATTCATATAATTATTATGCGTTTTATCAATTATTGTTATACATATATCATCCTATATATTTTACCACTTATTATTATTCTCCGAAAGGTTAGCAATATTACAATGACATAATCAGGACTCTTATTAGATTATCATAATCACGGAGATAATAATATCAATATCACGACTCAAGATATTATATTAACGTTTTTAACAGTTATGCGACCAAAATAATATTCAATGCATCGCGGTGCTTTGGTATTTTCCGTAAAAGCTATAAGAACGATTTTGTGTCATAAGTGTGAAAAGCGTATATGGATTTTTTGTTGTTAATAAGTGTTAGAGTAGTTTAGTCAAGAGCAACAACTATAATAGCAGTGCTACTTCATTTAATTTAAATTTAATTTTGTTGAACACCATTGTAGTAATGTAAGACCTCTTGATACTCCGGTGACCTAAATATCTAAGAAAATATATATTTATGAACGAGCATAGGACAAAGGTACATAATAATAATATTATTATTATTTTGTGTGTTTAGTTATTCGATATATTGTCAAGACAGCTATAATCAAATTATATTATATGTTCTAACTACGCGAGCTTATTGTTGCTATTATTTTACATTATATTTAGTAAAATAATATAGATTTTAGTAGGACGTGTTATACTATTATTCTATATATAAGTATATAACTAATGTTACTAGACGCATAGGAGGTAACGAGTCTACGACACATTCGTTCTAGTCACCACGGGTGACCCGACACACATCTATACCACACACATGTTTTGTTAAATGTAATAACCATAATAATAATTATTATGCGAATAATTATATAATAATAATAATGGTGATAATAATTTATTTTGCTCACGCGTTGATCGTCGCAACTCCCACCTGATCGCATTTGATAGTATTTTTCTATTTAGGCACGAAAAGACACATCGGTTGGTGATAACTAGGGCCTGGATTTAAATTTCCTTGCAACCTTACAAATCCGTTCTAAAAAATAGCCATAAATTCACTTAAAAATGATATTTACCACAAAAATGGACTAAAAAATGACAAATATATTTTTTAATAGATACTGTTTAGTTCTTTAATTTATAATTTATAAATAAGATATTACTATAATTTTTTTAACAAATAATTATCATTGATTAATATGTTACTTACAAGTGGTTTTTTCAGATTTTTTTTTCATCGATTGTTTATGCATTTATATGATTTTTCTCTTGATATATTATGACGTTACTGAATCGAACATTTTTTTTTCATCGGTGACTTTAATATTACAAATTTTACAGAGTGAAATAGTCCTATCTGTTGTAAAAACGTCTCTTCTGAGTTCGTTTACGTACTGCAAACAAGAAGAAACCGATGATTTTATTTTGAACATTATTTAACACAATATTTAACACAGTTAAAATTACGAATATAAAATAAAAACATAGGTACGTAATACGACCGCAATGTAACACGAACTGACTGATTATTTGTTATTTGTCCGAGTACGGGTGTCACTTCACAATTAATAATTATTAAATATTTAAATAAGATAAAAATAGAATCGGAAAATAAAAATTGATAATTCGTATGGAAAAACCCGATAAACTTATTAAACTAAAACAACTTAAATATTAAGAAAATAATTTATCTTTACATAATATTTTGTATAGTAAAGGAATTGAACAAATATGCGTCAAAACTAACAATACGACTCAAAAATGCTAAAAATTATTTAAATATGAAAAATCGTATATGCAAAAAAAATGTAAAACAACATTTTTAGGTTTGAAACACTCGTTACATGAAACGAATTATGTACTTGGAAAGCATTCTCTAAGATTAACCAAAAAAATATGCACTAGCATTGAAATCCTGGCCCGAGTGATAACAGTGCAATCGGTGGGTGATGGTTGTAATTGAATCTAAAGTACACTTTGACGACCACAGGAAATACCCTATGAATATGTGACTATTCATTCAATTTAATTAAGTTATATTATAAAATTCAGTATGTGATCAAATATAAATCACATAACTACTTAAATTCTAGAAAAAGAAGAATTTGCTTGAAGCTAATTATACATAGTATTAGATACATAAATAGTCAATTATATATTACTAATGTATGTAATAATTTAGTTTGAAAATTAACGAAAAAAAGTAAAAAATCTAAAATTGAACTACTCAATGCGCAGATTAAGTCTTAGAGTACACTGAGCTATTGTTTACAGACTGTATTTAACGATTAGGGTATGTAGTACCTATACAGAATTTAATAATCAGTAAAGTTAAGTGCTCACCAAACATGCTCACACATATTTTATCCTTTAATATTGCATTTATTATGATTCTAATTTATTATTAAGTAGGTGCCTATGTTAAATAATCTATTATATTATAATTAGAAATATAGACTTTTCACATAGTTTAAGATGCAACCTATTAACTTCATTCATTAAAATAAAAACTGCCTATTTTACTAAAAATGTTTTTTTTAATGTAGATGTATCTTATTTGAAAATGAGAATGATTAGTTTCCACGAAATTTAATAATAATATGTACCTACTTTGGATAACACCTAATCTTTATTATTGGTTTTAAATCAAATTTAATACATTAGACTAACTGAATAACCCAGCTTTGCTCGGGAAAAATTAAACAAGTATAAGATAAAACGATAAATAGGTGTATCTCGCTTTGAGTATAATATCTCAATTTTAGAATGTTCAAGTTCACTTCAATCGGCGTATTATTATTTATTTTTTTTAATCTAGCTTTATGAAATTAATTAATTTATATGGAAACCGAAAATTGTGAATTCGATTTAGCACTTGGTATATATTTTTAAATTACTTTCTAAACTTTTCTGATATTCAAATATTTCTAAAAAAAATCTGAGATTTTTGTCAAAATCAATCAAGCAGTTTTTGAATATGGGTAGATGAAAGCTACAAAACAAACTTTTAGTTCTAAGATATAAATGTGACGATTCGATGTATGCTTTTACCTAATCTGCCTGGACAAAATATTGCAACCATTAATACACAAAAATACAAAATACTAATTTCTGCTATTATTACTATAATCTGCAACCAATGACAAACAATTATTAAGAATTTCGGAAAATCTTTTATTAGTGGATATTTTCATCATGAAACGATACCACTGACCAAATTTCATACTCATATATTTTTTACTTGTATACATATAAAATAATAATTTTTTGACTAAAATTTTAAAGTTATCGTAATAGTCTCCATATCTTTGAATATAATATCATGGACAATATATCCTAGGTGCAATAATTTATGAACTTTATAGCTTAATTATTCAAAGACTACTGGTTCTAATTCCGATTTATAAACATAAACATTAAACAACAATAATAATAATATTTACCTTACAAAATTTAGTAGGGTTTTTTCGAAATGCTCAAATATTGTACAGTGTTGGAGTATATTGTTACTTCTAGGAAGTTGGATCTGTACAAATTATTTTTCAAAATTTGAGAATCTCTTTTTTTCATAAGTGATTGTTAAATGGATGTTATATAACAACAAAGCAATATGTATTATTAAAATCAAAATTTAAATGAGTTTACGTATAGTTTCTAATATACGTATTCTACTGAATTTATGAATACAAGTACCATCAAGATTGCTAGATAATCATAAACTGACTACATTTTTGTTTTATATTATAGGTACTAAAAAGTTAGTTAGATTCTTATTATGTTGAACGTTGATATCTCAAATTGTTTGTTATGTCAGCCTCAATTAAAATCCTCTTAGAATTTTTTTTTTTTATTTATTAACAAAATAACATTTACAATCTGTATATAATAAAATACAATAAGCAAATATGTTTACAATTATAATAGTGACTTTGGATACATGAGAAGGGAAGCTATCCAGTGATAGGACCCTTTTGAGTTGAGACGTTTAGGATATGGAGTGGTGTTTCAGTTTAGGAGGTCGCGACACCAACGTCTTTTGAGGTGACGAGGGGGTTACCTGGAATTGTGGCTGAGTGTTGATTTGCAATCAGAGGATTTGGATGATGAAGTAATTTGGAATGAAACTTTTTGTAGCGGATTTTAACTAAGTTCTCAACTGTTTCAATGTTTAAGTCTTTATGGAGGGTGTGGTTAGAAACAAACCAAGGAGCTGATGTTATTGTGCGGAGGGAAATGGACTGAAATGCTTCGATTGTTTTAATTTGGGTTGGTTTTGCACAACCCCATATTTGGGCTCCATAAGACCAGATTGGTCTTAACAATGATTTGTAAATTTTTATTTTATTATGGATTGGGAGTTTGGATTTTAACATAGGACGTAGTAAGTGAGATCTTGAATTGAGAGACTTTCTTTTGAATTTAAGATGAGGACCCCAAGTTAGTCTTTTGTCTAAAACTAGAATAATATTAACATTTTTTTTAATATTAACAAGACAAGACTCGATATCTCGAACTTTTTTTTTTCTGTTTCCCTTGAGTTTCGACATAAGAAGAGTTTACTCTATGATATGATAAGACACAGCCAAAACTGTAATAACTCGTACAATAAGTTTAATAAACAAAAAAATAAAAGTTAAATATACGTTGGCGTCATTCTGCCAAACAGTCGTGAATCATAATATATATTACTATAATGTAATATACAGAAAGCTAAAATATAATAATCTCTTACTCTTATTACTTTATTTTCGGCAAGCTTTATTATAGTATAGTAACAATAATATTATAAAGATGGTACTTTTCATGACACAATATTTATAAGCTCGAGTTAACTTCCGTGAATTGTTTACGTGCACAAAAAATACCAACACTTCTAGTTTTATATTGGTCATTTTGTACCACACGTAAATATTTTATATTTTTTTACAGGATTTTTCATCATGACTACAGATGTCAAAATATTTTATCAACTAACATCAAAATGATAATAGAGGAACACGCGTCAGTCATGGAAAAAAAAATAATGTAGCAAAAAAATAAATAGATTATCAGATGTGATTCAAATGAACAAACATATTATATTATACTTCAGATGATTGTCGAGTTTTCGAAAATATAGTTAATTGAAAATAGAAATTGACGATGAAACTACCATGGATTCAATTTTAACGGGAGTAATACAAATATTGAAATACGTTACGGTCGTAACACACGCCGCAGGTGATATGGTGTAGTGCGGAAACCCTCATGGCTTCAAATCCGTATGACTCCGAGAGAGATGGATAAATTTCAAAATCATAGATAATATTCCAAAATATTATCGATATCACTTCTCCTACGGTATAACCGTAACCATGTTTCTGATATAAGCACGTGCGCAATAGTATGTATGATGTGAAAAAAAAATAACCATCCCGCGCGCTTAACCCCGTGTTTTTCAATGTTTGGAGATTTAAATTCGACAATCATTCGAATTCAATCATCGCAAACAATCTAATAGGTACTTCCTGGCTCCTATAACATGATATCAGACGCTGATACTAAAATAATAATATACTACAACAATTTAAAGAGGACACATCGACGGGTCTCTCTGTTTATCGAGCTAAGTCACTGCAGATCGCTAAATCATATTTTCATACTTAGTATATATTTATATATATGTCATCATTATCTCTCATAATATAATAATAATATTATGTTGTACTACGTACTTATATATATATTATATATATATATATCGCTGGTTGGCCAGGTGCCTGATTTGTTGGGCTGGAAACGTCACGGGTCGCGCGCGACGTGCAGTACGTATATATGTGTATACGTGTGTGTGGTGTGTACCAACAGACCCTTCCTATACACCACGTTCAGGGGAGTAGGTTGTAATGACAACGGCACTACAATAATAGTAATAATAATAATAACAGTATTATGGTGTTATAAGGGATTTCCGGTACATATCGAAAGAGGAGAGGAGCCATCGTCGTCCTACGTACCTACACAACACGGGCGCGTCGCACAAATAAATTATTTCACCCACGATGATACTCTTGGTTGGACACCGGCCAATCGCAGCAAAAGGAATACGTAATGTCATCGTATTATTATAATATTCATATTATATTGTAATAACGAAACCACATATTACTGTTATTGTGATGATGAGGGCTAAAGAGAATGCCGGAAGAAAGTAGCATGACGTATTATGTATGTAGAGTTATACAGAGAAAATATTATACAATCTATGCGGTTAGTATATGTATATATATATATATAAATATATTATATTAGGAGACTTGTTAAGATTTTTTGGTCGTCGGTAGGTCTACCCGAGTCACCCCTGTTTGCGTCCCGTAGGTACTGCAAAATTCAGCGTTGAACTCGATGAGGTCCTTGTCACAACATCCCTATTGTAATGCTCATACAATACACAAATATTTACTCACGTTATTCCTCTGGACCAGTATTGTGTGCTTAAGTAATGGCCAAGGAGTAGCTGTATACAGGGCACACCTTTCGCCACTTCAACCCACTTATTTCATACCTGCAATTGAAATGTTGTTGTGAGCAAAAACGAAAAATTTTATTTAAATATTTTGTTAGTAAGTTATGATGTTTGAATACATAATAATATTATGATGTTTTATAAAAAAATTTAAAAAATACGTTGTATATTTTAAATTAAAGGATAAAAAATATTTTCCGTAGTTTTATAATAGTTAACTAGTAACTTTTTCACATGCGTCAGTAATTATTTTTAATTGTCATGAATCTAGATTATATTACTATATATATATATATGTGTATATAGACATAGAGTGTTGCGCATAACAATCATATAATAAGTGATACTCTTCGTCACGCAAGGGTATCGTACACACATAAATTAGCGACAAGAATTAATGCTTGTACACTATAATATTGTATCATATTATTATATTATATACATGCTTAGGTATCCTGAAATCTGCATAATCTGGATTAACCCCAAACGAGAAATTCGAATCCAGATATTGGAAATTTTACACAAAACCCACAAATTCGTTTTCCCTGCACACAGTGCTGACATAAATAACCGTGTACACGATGACACTCCGTTGGAAATCGGCCAATCAACTACACACACAACACACGTATATAAAATATATATAACTACTTCATATAATATATTTTATACCGTTATATTATATTGTAGACGGTCGAAATCGTACAATGTTGCAACAACTGTTATGATCGCAGTTATGGGATGCATGGGAATGATACGTCATGTTATTAAGCGATCGGATAGAATTTAATTTTCTTAATGTATATAGTATCGCGTTATTGCGCAGTATTTAAAAAATATATACACTGTATTGATAGACATTTTCAAAGAATCTGTGTAGCCCACTTACATTAACTTACATCGCGGACCACACTAAACCTTGAGTAATATTATCGATATTTGTTTTGTGGCGGGAGGATTGAACAATTCTGAACACGTAGGGGAAATAAGACAAAGTATACTATATACCCGACGTCGCAGTGATGTATTTTATAATAGACAGATCAATCGAAACGATAAAAACATGTCCGCTTAGCCTAATAACATATACGTGTAAACCTACGTCGAATTCGATGCAGTAAAGACGTAAATTATGTTATTGATGTTTTCTAAATGGCAAAATTTGATTTATTAAAAAAAAAAGGTTCATAAACGCTAAAAATATTTATGTAAGATTAAAAAATCGAAATAGATGGATATTTAAAAAAAAAAAATTGACGATTATCAATACCTTCGTCTCTATAACATGCCGATGTATACACAGTGATTCACCAAAACATTATGCTCTGTGTCCAATAAAGTATTATTCGATAATAATTCAATAATGTTTTGATTTAATTCATAAATTTTGGAATTTTGAAGGATGAATCGGAGTAATAATATTTTTAAAGCCTTGGACTTTATATAACATTCTATATTGGTGTCCTGTTGAAATAATATCTCTTACTTTTAAATAAGAACCACTTCTATTTTTACATTAAATCATTAAATTTATAAGCAGATATATGCATCTATTATATTATTAAAACGTGAGGCGATTTATTATGACAGTTATATCTGAAGTTCTGCCGGCCCGATTTTCATGATTTTTTTTTTAATGCAAAGTATTTGGTGTGTAAATGAGAAACTATATATGCATATAATGAGAAAAGTCCAAAAAATTAATTATTTAAATAGTAATTGGAAGTAAAAGTTTGAGCACTCACACATCTTTACAACCTCCACTACTCCTACGTCTGCTGCAATAATGCTACGTCGTCGTTGGTACTGTCTGGTATATACATTTACATTATTGTCATAACAGTAAAATTGTTGTATAATATATTAATATTATTTTTAAATTTAGTTTTTATTTAAAAAGGATCATCAATTAATTCCCGTAGTAGGTTCTGTGGCATATTTAATATTTGGTATGTAAGAATCGATTAAGAGTTGTTAACTTGGTGATATGGTGTGATTGGTGGTTACATTTATCATTTGACCGTCAGGATGTTAATTTAGAAAAAAATCAATGACAGAATTTAAAGATAATATTTATATTACAACATATTGCACGGTCTTAACTCGGCGGATGGTGACAGATAGACTAACTGCTATTAGTGCTTTTACAATTCCAAGATATTAAAATAATTAAAAATAGTCTCCATTTACGTACACGGCAATAACATAAATACATAGTAATAATAGTTAAAATCACTACATTATATTTATTTATTTATTTTGATTTTATTAATAATAAGCCCGACAACTATGGGCATTAGCTACAGAGGCGCGATTTAGGGGAACAGGGGAGCATCTAGGCAATTGCCCTCTTCATAAACATTGAACATTGGATAAAAAAAAGGCGGGTAAGTCGTGGATGTTGCTCTACTGCACAGTAGGTTACAAGTGGGTTACTGTAATGGATGGAATTAAATTTGAATCCAATGATATTATATCATTGTATACGAAAAACGATTCTGAGCGAAGACGGTTTATCTGTCTAGAATATATTATAGATTATTAAATTTTCAAATCTTAGATTTAAAAAGAAAATTTTTTATGAATTTATAGTTTAAAATAATTTGCAAATTTTCGTGATTTTCTTGATTTTTACATATGTTGTCAAAATTCAAACTTTGAATGCCTATAAAAAAAAATTTCTTTTATTTTTCAATTACTATTGTAAAAATATTTTAGGAGCCTTTGGATATAAAACGAAAATTTTTATGAATTTCTAGCGTAAAATAATTTTAACATTGCTGTAATTTTTACGTATTTATTCAAAATTTGAACTTTAAATGCTTATAAAATAAAATGTTGACTATCTATTTCTTTTATTTTTCAACTGCTATTGTAAATATATGTTAGGAGCTTTGTATTAAATTTTCAAATTTTAGATATAAAAGAAAATTTTTTTATTAATTTATAGCATAAAATAATTTACAAATTATCGTGATTTTTACATAATATGTTGTCAAAATTCAAACTTTGAATGCTTATAAAAAAAATTGTGCCTATAAATTTATTTTAATTTTCAACTGCTATTGTTAAAATGTGTTAGAAGCCTTGTACTAAATTTTAAAGTTTTTCTACCGAACAAATACATTTTTATCGATAATTATAGAAAAAGAAAATTTTTTATTAATTTCTAGCTTAAAATAATTTGTGAATTTTCGTGAGTTTTACATAATATGTTGTCAAAATTCAAACTTTGAATGCTTATAAAAAAAAATTGTGACTATGTATTTCTTTTATTTTTCAATTGCTATAGTAAAAATATGTAAGGAGCCTTGTATTAAATTTTCAAGCTTTTCTGCCTAACAAATACATTTTTATCAATATTAATTTAAAAAAATTTCCAATGCCTATGAATAGTTCAACTTAAATCGAAAGTTTTTGAAAATTGCACGGTGGATAGAATATACTTATATAAACATTCGGTGAAAATTTCATGTAAATATGGTAATTTTTTTTAAAGTTACATCAAAAATCAAAAGTGATTTTGTCGAAAAATGAGTGTGCGTAAAATTTCCAGTTTTTTCATTAATTTTTAGTTTGTTTTTCTCAATTATTTAGAAAAGTATTAAGAATTTTTTACTTTTGACCCCCCAAAGTACCAACTAGATTCACTTTCTGATCGAACGAGGTACTGAAGTCAAACATCGAAGCACTTTTTTATTATTAATATTAATTGTTTTGATACCTTATATATTTTCTGTTTCACATTTACTCATTGTGCTTAAGGTATAGATTGTAAATTTATTTTAAAAATAAAAAAAAAATAAAATTTTTTCGGAGGGCTTTTTTTCCGTGGACATTTTTTCTGCGATTCCATATTACATGCTGTGTACGAACATTGAATTAAAAATTGGGAACATCTTAATTTACAGAAAAAAGTAAAAAAGAAAAAATTTAAAAGGAAATTGGGGCTGTAATTATAGTGCATTAGTGCACAACATTTTGGAATATTCACAATACGTCAAACATGGAATATATTAGCTTTATAATTTATAGAAAATTAGTGCGTGAGAGAGTTATAATCACTTATAACATAAATATTATACCTACATAAATCGAAGTTCAATATGTTATCAACAAATGACATGATTTGAACACGAATGTGCTGATACATGTATCAATTACATCATCATAAGTACAGATCAGACATAATAAAATTCATAATATAATTTGAGGGATCATTTTATTACTGGAAAAGTCAGAAAGACGATATCTATACACACAATATACACGCAATAGTAGAAAAATGGCTCCCAAAGACCTATTTTTTTTAAAGGTATATCCAACTTAAATAATATATATATATATATATATATATATATATATATAGTTTATACTTTGCTAATACAAAAGAAAATATATAATTTAACCATTAAGGAATAAAAGATAAACATTTTTACAGAAAACATAGTAAGTAATACTATACATTAATAAAGCACAATTATGGCTCCTTCGTCAATTTTCATTTATTACGACAATTATACGATAATATAAGTAGGTATGTATATACGTACCTATAATAGTTAAATTATGGTGCTTAATTAGCCTATTGAGCAATCAAGTTAGGTTAATTATCATAACGCCAAGGCCAAACAATAATTATTATAAGACGTACTATATAATTAATATTTTGGTAATTTTGTAAGCAATAATAAACTATAGACGCGCAAACATAATAATAATTAAAGGATTTGTTTAGGAGAAGAATACCCTTCAAGATTATCCTCCTTCGATTCTGAGAATATCTGTGGACACCTATCCCCCTCCCCCACCACATCGCAAAAATTAACGCTATAGAGACGAGTCGTCGAAAGGAAAATCTCCGTCGACGATCGACTCCACGTAAAACCTAACGTCATCATCGCCGGTTGGACGGTCACCGCCACAACCGAGACAACACTTTTTATAAATAATACTGTAGAACACGAATTTAAAAAAAAAAACACCACTCGTCAATTGCAATCACGCGAGTGGGATCGAGAAAAGATATTTTGTATCTAATTCTTGCGATATGTATATAGTATATGAATAGACGGTTTACGCATGCACACAGACAAGCTAGTAGCCCGGGCTGAATCGTATTTGCATAATATGTAAGACAGGATGAAAAAATAAAATATACAAATAGAGAGAGATGATGGGCAAACGAGACATACACACACACACTTGAGTGTAATATGCGGGAGTAGAGATGAGGGGGGAAGAGTTGAAAAAAAGGTATTGACGGGAGGCTATACTGCTGCAGTCATCTAATAACAGTAATATACGAGTATACGCGTCGCATCCAGGCATCCATTACATAATATTTAACATTATCCCAATCGATATGGCAACTATCGAAGCCCGTCCAAGTATATCAAAAACGTCGACGATTCACTTATACTCAATATACATATATAGATATATATTTTATAATAATACATACAATTACGAGTAGAAACGGACTCGTGCTTCGGACATTTCATATTGTGTTGATAAAATATACGTATCACGGGTGTACATTATTATTGTTATGATTATTATGTTTATACGATGAACAGTCCAAATCGCTTAGTCACGCGTACGTGCAATATATTATAATATACAGGGTGTTTTTATCCTCGTCGTTATTACCCTACGCAACTATTTTCCAGTGATAAATTCAATATATTAGTATCATTTCATCCGAGTTTATATCGGTTAGGTATAGTTTTATTTATATCTCCATATAAGTAAAAAATAAAATAATTTTAATTGTTGACGTTGTGATCGCCGTATAGTAAACAAAATTTTGTATAGTCACTCAAACAAAATCAACTTATTCGCTTCCGTTGCATATTGAGCGTATTCAAATCAGCTATGTTTAAGTCTACGACTGCCGGGCTACAGGAATGCGCATTATATACAAGGAGAAGCACACCCAGTAGACATGTACGTTACATACTTTATATTACTCTCATCTTATCTTTTATCGTCTTATTCCCGATGGCGGATACAAACGTTGGTACAACAATAAGCGTTCGTGCCGATCACACGTACGCTGCTGAGCGAAATCAATTCGAATTATGTCTTACCAGTTCCACGCGGCGCCATATAGTCTGACTGCGTCCGTCCTTCGTCGTGTATTGCAGAAATGTCGATATATAGGCACCTCCGCCGAGCGGATGAAGTCGACGAGACGAACGTGCCAAACACAGAGCACGAGCGACGCACACCTGAAGAAGATAAATGATTAAAAGAAATTGTCTATCAAAATGGTTTCGATTTTTACGTATTACTACAGCATTGCTGCGAGACGCTTGCAGCCGATCCTGCAAGTATACTACACCCCTCGGCCCGCAAAATGACGTCCGTCTATTGATTAATAGCTATCTCACCATCCCATCTTTCTTCCTATCATTCTACTACCCCGACTTGTACGTTTCTCTCCATTAAGCCACCGACTCTCCACTCACACGCCCTTGCATCCATTGACTCCGAGATAGTTCCTTATCAGATGTTTTTTTCTCTCTTTCAATCGATAGTCGATATATAGCGTTCCTTGCTTTGTTCGGTTTACTTTACTTTTAATCGACTTGCAAGTTTTTGTACGCAAATAAGAAAAACGACCTCATCGCATTCAATCAGCGACCTGTAATAACATATATATTATTACACACAAAATATGACACATATACCTTTAAAACCAGGAGACGTGTTACGTGAGTAGGAAAAATCTGCAGTCGTTGAATTTTTTATTATCCATTATATTTATCTCTTTCAAACGTTTGAAACGTGTATAGCACCGACTATAGTGTTATTTTAGTTTAGTAGATAATTTATAAAAAGTACAAAAGAAGTTAATAATTGTTTGTATATTATATATATATATATATATATATATATATATATAAATGATTTGATGAAATGCGTTATACGCGTACAATATATTTATTAGATTCTGAACGAAGAAATGAATGTATTGATTTTACAATGATATGTGTTTTTTTTGTGTCTGTGTACAGCATAACTAGTCGAAATAATGATTCGATTTCAAACTTTGGGGGTGGTTTTCGATGTAAAAGTGAAGATCCTTGGTGCATTATAGAGGTCAAAAGTAAACATTTTCCAACAGTTTTCAAAAAAATCGAGAAAAACAAAAAAAAAAAGACAGAAAAACAGAAAAACAGGAATTTTTACGCAAAATCAGTTTTCGAACAAATCGATTTTTTTATATGGTTGTAATTCAAAAACTAATCACTGCAAACACTTGACATATTCACCGAATGTTTACGTTAGTGTTATCTATATACAGTTTAATTTTCAAAAATTTTTGAGTTTTTTTGAGTTATTTATAGACCACTGAAATTTTCAATTTTTTTGAGAATTTTTTTTTGAAGTGTCAGTAAAAAAATGATGGATGACCATAAAAACTTGAAAATTTAATAGAAGGTTCCTTATGAGTTGTTCTTATTGTAGATAAAAAAAAATTAAAAATCGTTTGTCACAATTTTTTTTAATAAGCGTTTATAGTTCAAAATTTTACGAAATCTGTCAAAAACGCGAAAATTTGCAAGTAATTTTGAAGTTGAAAAATCATAAAAAATTTTGCTTTTATAACTAAGGATTAAAAATACAACACTAAGTTTTCCATAAGTTTTCCTTCAAGTAGCTATAGAGAAAACTCTAAGTATCATTATAGGAAAAATTTTAAGTGCGTTTGAATTTTAAATTTTTACGAAATAGCGTAACGATAAAGATTTATCCTGAAACAATTTTAAATATTTGTTATTATTCAAAAAGTATAAGTCGTATATACTCGAAAATTTTAACAGTTATTTAGATCGGCATTTTCTTTACATGATTTAATTTTAAAAATATTTTGACTTTTTTTGAGATATTTATAGATGACTGAAATTTTCAATTTTTTTTTTGAAGTGTCGATAAAAATTTTTTGGCCCAATAAAAATACTTGAAAATTTAATACAAAGTTCCCCATAAGTTATTCTTATAGTGATTAAAAAATTATAAGAATACATAGGCACAAATTTATTTTATTAGCATTTGAAGTTCAAATATTGACATAATACATAAAAATTACGGCAATGTTCAAATTATCTTAGATAGAAATTCATAAAAGTTTTTCTTTTTAATTCTAAGATTTGAAAATTTAATACAAGGCCCCTATCATATTTTTACAATAGCAGTTGAAAAATAAAAGAAATATATATATGAATAACTTTTTTTTTAAAAGCATTCAAAGTCTGAATTTTGACAAAATACATAGAAATCACGATAATTCGCAAATAATTTTATCCTAGAAATTCATAAAAAATTTTCCTTTTATACCTAAGATTTGAAAATTTAATACAAGGCTCCTAAAATAGTTTTACAATAGCTTTTGAAAAATAAAAGAAATATATAGTCACACATTTTTTTTATAAGCATTTACAGTTCAAATTTTGACTAAATACATAAAAATTACGGCAATGTTCAAATTATCTTAGATCAAAATTCATAAAAGTTTTTCTTTTTAATTCTAAGATTTGAAAATTTAATACAAGGCTCCTATCATATTTTTACAATAGCAGTTGAAAAATAAAAGAAATATATATGAATAATTTTTTTTTAAAAGCATTCAAAGTCTGAATTTTGACAAAATACATAGAAATCACGATAATTCGCAAATAATTTTATCCTAGAAATTCATAAAAAATTTTCCTTTTATACCTAAGATTTGAAAATTTAATACAAGGCTCCTAAAATAGTTTTACAATAGCTTTTGAAAAATAAAAGAAATATATAGTCACACATTTTTTTTATAAGCATTTAAAGTTCAAAATTTGACTAAATACATAAAAATTACGGCAATGTTCAAATTATCTTAGATCAAAATTCATAAAAGTTTTTCTTTTTAATTCTAAGATTTGAGAATTTATTACGAGGCTCAAAATCTAGTTTTGCAATAGCAGTTGAAAAATAAAAGAAATATATAGCCACATTTTTTTTTTTACATGCATTCAAATTTTAATTTTGACAATATACGTAAAAATCACGAAAATTCGTAAATTATTTTATTCTAGAAATTCATAAAAAATTTTCCTTTTATACCTAAGATTTGAAAATTTAATACAAGGCTCCTAAAATATTTTTACAATAGCAGTTGAGAAATACAAGAAATGTATAGTCACATTTTTTTTTTACTAGCATTTAAATTTAAATTTTGACAACATACGTAAAAATCACAAAAATTCGCAAATTATTATAAGTTAGAAATTCATAAAACATTTTCTTTTTAAATCTAAGATTTGAAAATTTAATACAAGATTACTTACAAATTTGTCAATCTTTATCACAAAAAAAAATGTCCACTGGAAATTCAAATTAATTTTTTATTAGCCTTAGCCTTTGAATTTCAAATATTGACAAAAATTTGTCAAAACCATGAATATTTGCAAATTATTTTGTTGTTCAAAATTCATAATATTGTTTGTATTTATGTCTAAGGTTATAAAATTAACCACCAAGTTTTGCTTCAAATAGCTATAGAGAAAATTTGAAACGTCATTATAGGAAAAATGTTTTGAGCGTTTGAGTTTTAAATTTTTATGAAATCGCGTAATGATAACGATTTATCTTTAAACCAGGTATTCGTATATATAAGGTATTATGAATTATGATAACTACATGATAACTACACTAATTGATTAACTATGCCTTATGCAAAATGCGTCTTAATTGAAAAATAAAATATTTGTTTCAAAATAGACTATATGACAATATTTAAATATAATATATCCTAGACTAACAAATCATCTCCGTTCAGAATCGTTTTTCTTATACAATGATACCTATCATTGCATTCAAATTTAATCCCATCCATTACAGTAACCTACAGTACAGCAGAGCGACATCCACGAATTACCAGCTTATTTTTTAATGTATACAATCAAACAAAGTATTAAACGTAAACTGTTCAATATTCATATTCTGAGCGTAGGGAAAGAATGTGTCGTATTCACAATGATTGTGTTTTCGATATTATTGACTTTAGCATCGCTTCTAAAATTGATCAAAATCGCGAAAATTTAGATATTTGTTTTTAGTTAGAAATTCATAAAAAAAGTTCTTTTCTAAACAACAATATTGAATTGATGATTCGCCACAAGTTTTTATGTCATATATTTGTTTGAATTTAAAATTTTCACGTTTTTGAATATTCAACAGTAATAATTAACAAATTACCATTAATTATTTCTCGATGTTTTATTGAAATTCAAAAATTAACGAGTTGGTCATTATCATTGTTTGGTTAGGTCATAGTCCCACTATGATGAAAAGGCGCGGGGCCACTAAAATGTTCAGGCTCTGGGCCTAAACGTCCTAACGTTTCAGGCACACGGTTGCACATGCATTTATTTTAGAATATTATAATATCTTTGTAGCATATTAGGTATACCTTCGAATAAAATATGCGTGTGCGCGAAACATGTGTAGTAGTGGCAGTACCTGTGTTCCTTTGTCTCGGTACGGGCGGCGGTCCTGTGACTGTAACAAATCGAATTTAGTCGGTTTTTGAGGATCACTCGCAATGAATGGTGAGAGGATGATGAAGAGGAAACCGCGAGAAGAAGTTCTCTCGGCTTTTTTTCAACGCCATCTTCGCGTATATCTTCTCGCTTTGTACGTACACCACATACGTGTTGAACCCTCCACCGTGTCGCTTATAAGCCATAAAAAACTGAAATGAAGAAAAACACATAATACTATGTAGATATGCCGTTCGCGTGTAAACATTAACGATTAATAATATTCGACATGTATGAAGGTCAAATGAGGTTGTAAGTAGTATGTGTGCCCGAGTTTATATAAAATCCCATGGTACTTAAGAAATTTAAATACATCGATTTGTGAAGTCAACCGTCGTCGTCGTATTCTTCGTATTCGTTTTGTAACAGCGCGTTTTGATAATTAATTATTGCAAGTAAAATTATTATCGATAGTCATTCCAAAGCGCTGCCGAACGAACGAGATGCTCGACAGTGGAATACAAAATATTATGAACTGTTCATTCCTAACCGCGGTAAGTCATCGACGGAATAATATTATACGGATAACGCGTTTGCTTCTAGGTAGGTATTTTAATATTATATATATATGTTCATACATTTTTAAGATAATTGCTGATGAATAAACTTTACATTAATAATATATAATATTGATTTGCTATCGCCATCAGCGACTAGACTGGGCACTGGCCAACCATCACATACTGTTGGGGTGAAATTCAAAAATCGAATAACACTTATTGTGAGGATCAGTGCGGAATATTTTTTAAAAATAATAACTAACTAATAATACAGCTACAAAATATTAGAATTTATTGAATTGAGGTACTATCGGTACAGCGGTATGCTATGAGCATATCGGTCGTTACCAGAGTGCCTCACGCCGCTAAATACACGTCAAATAAGTAAATAGTCTGAGCGTCCTGACTAACTTAGTGATAACTTTTTATTTTTGACTGCTATTGATGCCATTAACCGTCCAAATATTTAATACACACGTTATGCCTAGCTACATGGCTGGTATATATATATGTGTGTGTGTGTGTCACGGTCACGTATTTGTTACCTTACGACCACGAAATTCGCGTTAATTCCGAAGACAAACAATACGAAAAGTGTGCTGTCATGGGTGAAAAATATCGAGGCTCATCCTCGCGCGAGATCCACGTCCCGCTTCTCGACCGTGCGTAAATATATAATAATAGTAATAACTACGACAACGACAAAAAACGTGGTATTATAGTGAGTGGGTAAACCGGGTGACCAATAACAATAATAATAAAAAAAAATAATAATAATATAAATACGTCAACGGGGCAAAAACGCAAACTTTTCATTCGCGTTTCATCGTTATTGCGATTTTTTCCAACCCCTCTTTGCGGCTGTATATATGGGTATTTCGAGACTTCAAGCTCCGTTGCGCTTTCGGGTCGAATTATTATTCGCCAAACCAGATGACGTAAATGACATAGATGTATATGCGTGTAATAATAGTAATAACAACAATAACAGTAATAATATCTTAACATCACGACGACGGGCGCAATTCGTGAGTTATGTACGCGATGGTAGATTGCCGAGAGGTTAGGTCTACGGTACACGTTTGAGAAATTGCCACTGGACAACGGATGACCGCGCGCTTTACCGTTTCACTGCACTTGCACCGGTTCATCACATAATATTATGCACGTCTACTAAATGTGTTGAACGCTTGTGGAAAAATATGCGCAACGATTTGTACGAATCCATTGGAAAAATAGCACAAAATTAATACTAAAACATTGAAGAGGTATTTTAATTGATTAGCTAATTATAATATATAGTTTAGCTGGAGTTCATAATAAAGTTTAATCGTTTTTATAATAATTATTCGTCGAGAGTTAACTCTGAAGTCACAACCAATGAATACTGTTGCCGCTGAATTTTGAGACAGAGCAATTCAGTCAATTTTTATACTATATTAATTAAAAGTAAAATTCTATGCAATTCTATAATATTAATAATAGGTTTTGTAAATTTATAACGTTTTACTCTGAAAACTTATCGATTATCAGTGACAATACTAACTTCTGTTTTTTTTTTTTTTTTTTATAACCACTCTTTTCACTTTATTTATTCAGCAAATATATTTTTTTGAGAATTTTTATGTATCTATAAATTAAAATTAAAATTTCAGAGAATAGTTTTTTAGTTATACAACTTAGTATGTTAAAGTATGGCTTATCCTTGGCTTAGGTAATTATTATATTTTTAAAATGTCTATTTATCTATCAGTATCTATAAGTATTTTAGTAAAAAAGGAGCGGTCCTATTTGAGAAATAAAAATTTATATTGCCATAAGAGACTTCTTAAGTAATACAAAAAACATCAGAATATTGAAAATTAGGTTTAAGGTAGGCATATTTGAAAATTCTAAAAATCAAAATTTGAATAAATGTTCCATTAAAGGGGAAAATGAGGATGAGGATACTTAGAAAATCATCATGATAGATTTAAACCCGATATGCTCCAAGTTCTTAATGACAAATTACTATTTATAAACAGGTACGATACTTTATAGTTATAATATGTATACAACAAAAATAACTATAGGAAAGAAAAAAACAAGCTTTCCAAATTGTCTTGAACCAGAATTTCGCCAAAAGCTGATAACTAAACTATGATTATATTATGATATAAAGTACATACTGTAAAGGTTAGGTTACCTAACTATTTTTAAAAATAAACTTCCGCGATAGAATCATAATAATGATGACAGACGTGCTATCGCCCACGATCTCGTTGCCGTCAAATACTGCATATAGGAAAATCGAAAAAACTGTGTTCTAAACCGTAAAAAATACTTATTATCTTTCTGTTTTTTTTTATATATATTTATAATAATTTCCTTGAACCTCCATAACTACGCGCGTAGTTCGAGAGTGGCAGAAGACGTATGCGCGATTTGTCGTAAAAGTCTCTAAGCGTAAAAAATATTATATTAAACAATTTACGACTTATACGTGAATATAAAATATAAATAATATTACTACGAATATACGTCATTTTATTGTTCAGAAAAAAAAAATGAACGGAGCTTGCGTTATTATTATTATTTTATTTGTAAACATTTTTTTATACAAAATATATTTAAGCAATTTCACACATCATCGGTCTCTAGATTTGTCTCACGTTTGAGCAACCTTTTCCTCCGTGTGCGCGTTATATCGGTTCATTA
Source organism: Diuraphis noxia (assembly GCF_037042655.1). NCBI lineage: Eukaryota > Metazoa > Arthropoda > Insecta > Hemiptera > Aphididae > Diuraphis > Diuraphis noxia. The sequence continues at coordinate 4,098,488 of NW_028301713.1, read as the reverse complement.
TAATCTCTCTAAACGATTCAGAGTTTTTATCGAATATTTTTGAGAAAAAAAAAACAAAAAACTGCCGTGAAATTATTCTTTATAATTTTCACACAATACGATTTATCGTCAACGCGTACAATAATAATATTATATCTTTGAAAATATTTATGCAAACACATCCGACGTAATGCGTGTACGGTTTTGGTCGGTTGAACGTCTTCTGCAGCAGAAAACCCAAAACGTGAATCGATCGTGATTCTTTGCGAACGTTCAAAAACTGCGTACCGAAACGGCGCCATACACGAAACGTAAATATTATTGATACCTAATAATAACAATCAATGAAAAAAAGTAACAGCCATCAATTAATATACATTTTGACGGCTAAAAACTGTATGATAAAGCGGCTATCTACCAACGTTCTTAGAGAGTGAAGAAAAATAAAATGTTGTATACCTGTTCGGAACACTGTCATTGGATTGAACTTAACCACGCCAAACATCTGCAAAGCTATGTATACTTTTTATTCTTTTCAAGTAAATCAGCAAAACTTTATTTCAACTTCTTCGAGCTCGTATATCCGTATAGGTTTGGTAAGTTTATAATATAACGCTGCAACCATAATACATAATATAATATTATTGTTTGATGATTTGAATTTTTTATTTTATAATAACAATAAAATTACAACTAAAAGTTTAGCTTGTTAACAGTCATACGTGACTCATGCAAAATTATTTTAGACCGGACAAAATTTTTACATGTGATGTCAAAGCGGATATAGAAATAATCGTTCAGTCTTCATAATACCTAACCTGGAATATTTAGGACTATAATATATATATATTTATATATTACTATAGTAATAATGATAATTTTAACGGATTTTTTTTCGACTTTATGTATCAATTTCAACAATAGTTTGTCGTAAAAAAAAAACTAAAGTCATGTATCTATATATAATATATATATATTATATAGAGTTTATTAAAAGAAAACATTATCTACTGAAACTAAATTGTTTTGTTTCTCTTGCATACACAGTGCAACCTATGACGTTTGATTTAATTAACTGATAAAACAAAAAAACTATCTCGATAGATAGTTATTATTCATCTAATTCATATCTAATATGTTGAATAATGATAATTGGTATACAAACATAGATATTATACCATTGTGGGTTTATAGAGTAAACGATAATGTAATATAATTCTACATTTACAACAATAATTACGAGCTGGTACCTCCCGAAAACCGTGTAATATTCTAGAAAATGCATAATATTGTAATAATGTTTAGATGTGATTTTCGGGAGTGTTAAATTTACATCTGCAAACGCACACATGTTGCGAACAAATAATAATAATAATAATTTTTATTATTATTATTATTATTATTACCTATTATTTATTTGAGCCTTATTGTTATAAATTGGTTTGGATGACTCACTGTCGTTTTTAAACGATAAAATACGTTACGAACGAACACTTTGCAATACTTTTATTATTATCTTTAAATCCTAACAATGTTTTTACTGTCACAAAACAGAGTTAATTATCATATTAGAAAATAACGTGCACTTTCACGTTGACAATAATAATTTATATTCCAACTCGCAATAATCAGCTTAGGAAAAATTAACGAAATCAAAATGGATTTGCATATAAATTTCAATCGAACCAAATTATAAAAGATACCAATTATAATAGGTACATTGGAATAGGCAGACCAAAGGTGCAATCATTTCATGAATTGTTTACGTCGTATGTCCTGTCGTTCGTGATCGTGATAACTTTACTTTCAAATATTAACCAATATGGTTTAAAAATTGAGGTGTAGTCAATTTTGATAATCTCGGTTGAAAACTGATTATTACACGATACTAAAAGAGTAACACGTCCAAGTAAACCCCAATTTGATCGACATGACACACAACGTGACTGAATGTTAAATAGACACGACAATGGTAATGGTTCGTCGACTCAGAGTTCTAAGATCATATCGATCGATATACGCGAGTAAACGACATAATATGATAATTTTGATGAATGCCGGAAAAAAAGTCCCCGTTAATAACTATGAAAAACATGATTGTACGTAATTATAGGTTTAGTCATTTGGTTGGGCATAAAAATCCATCGATTTGGAAATTATTTAAAAATATGAAAAACGAAGTGGGGGCTGATAACGCCAAATTAAAATTGAGTGAAATAGGGCAATTAACTTATAAGCGACCACATAAAGGGCATATAATGCAAACTCGACTAAAAAATTTATGCGAACAATTTACTAGGGGAGAATTGAGCGTTGATATCTTCTTGACAAATATAGGGCATAATATAAGAATGAAATCTGATTGAATTTGTAAAAGTGTATTTTTTTTTTTGACTTGTAAAAAAAAATATAATATAATTATAATACATATACCTGTAGGCTGTAACACATAATTTTGTAAAATTTTTGTAAATTTTGTAACTTTTGTAACTTTTTTAACATATAATTATTAAATGTTTTGATAAATGTAATAATTACGTACAATCGTGTTTTTTCGTATGATTTTATTAACGGGGACTTTTTTTCCGGGTACTTTTTTTCCATTTACCAATAAGTATCACTCAGAGATCGAAAAAAGGTCCATCTGTGACATAAAAAATCACGAGGCCTATCTATGACATTGTAACTACGGTATACAGCGTGTTCCGTGAGGATATACCCATTAGCCGTAGATGGGGGCTCGCTATCCAGATGACACCAGTTTTTGCCTTTTTATAAATACTAAACAAATTATTAAAAATCATGTGATTAATGAAAAAAAAATGTTGAAAGGTCAAAATAAATTCTATAAAATAGGTATTTTTGTTTTTGAAAAAAATAAAATTCATGTAGCCCTTGTCTAAGTGAGTCTAAAAAAAAAAACAGATTTATGATATCTGAGGTGATCTATTTAACGTGAAACATTTATTATTTCAAAATGTTTTAACTTTTGAAAATGTTGACTTTTAATGAAATCTACAAATAATTAATATTCCTAAAATGTTCACATTTTTTATCATATAATAAATATGAATCAACTTAGGATTTTTAAATGGCAACACTTATATTTAATACCAAAAAATTATAAAACTATTTATTTTTTTAAGATCGTCTGCGTTTGAATTTTTTATTTCGATTCCATAGATTTGAGATTTATAGCCAATTCAAAATACAATATAGGAGAATCTTTTTGTGTTTATTTACTTTGTTTACGCTTGTCCTAATTCATTTTTGGTCAATCATATAACAAATCAATAATCTTTGAATCAGAGTAATCAGGATGGCTTATAAACACTATTATTACATTACACACATACCTATACATATTATATAATAAAGACACGGGTAGGATATTATAACCTCTTATCGTTTTATCTTATCATTAATTATTAGTATGAAAATAAATATTTATTTTACATCCCTACTATGATTATCTATTAACTTGGATAAAATATGTTAACTCCTGGTCTTTATAAACGAAAAATACAATAGCAACACCAACAAAAAATACCTAACTATGAGAGGCTATATCTTAGTAATGGATTCTTCAAAAATTAAAATTCTAATATACATTTCATAAATGCTATTCATAGGTTGCCGTCAAAAGTTGATAGTGGTTTTACTTACCAAAAATAAGGCTTGAAATAACATGGGGATGAAAAATGTCTAAATATTATAAAATGTTGATATTAATAAATAAAAACTTGAAAAATGTTAATACTTTTTAAAATAATGAGTGTCTTACGTTGAATGGATCACCCAGTGTTTATTATCTTAGGAGATGTTGCAATGGGTAAATCTTCGTGGGACACCCTGTATATCTTGATTTTTAAAATCGGCCCCGAATATTATTATATTATGTATAGTATGCACGTGGAGATTTATAGAATGAAGACCCCCACGATTTAAAAAATATGATATTAATAAATTAAAATATACCTGTATCCGATTAAAATTCCGTTATATAACTCTATTGAGGTTTTTCGAGAATAATTTTCCACGGTGAAAAAACCTTTTTTCGTATTTGCAGGTCTGCCTTTGGCTGTGCAGCGGATTGTGCTGTGGCGCTCCCGCGGCGGGCCTGCTTCCACCTCACCGGCGGCCGGCCATAGTCGACCCGCACCCGATGTCGCGGGTGGCCACGTTGCAGCCCGTAAGAAGTCGTGGATTTGCTTCACAGCAGCAGCAGCAAAGGAAGTTGGCGGCAGCGGGGACCACGGTGTCAGTGGCTCCGGAGGACAGTGGACAGCCAGTGGATCAGGACGCTGCGGACACGGTCGGCTTTAACATCGGGCTGGGCTTCGGGCTGGACACGCCGCTCATCGATTCACTGCTTGAACGGTTGATTAGGCGTAAACAGCTCCTGATGGCAGCGGCCGCGGCCACGTACCCAGGAGCAGGAAATTGGGGTGTGGCTGGCGGTGGCAGCGGAGGTTACTTTCCAGGACCAGCGGTCGTATTCCCGTACAGTGGAGCAGGTGGAGGCGTGGGTGGTAGCGGAGGCGGAATTCTTCCATGGAACAGGCCCACCGCATATCCGCTCCCGTTCGTGCCATCCCTGAACCCATTCGGTGGTGGTGGTAATGGAGTTGGCGGTGGAGGTTGGGGTGGTTTCGGCAGTAATGGAATCGGCGGCGGTGGTTGGGGTGGTGGTTGGGGTAGTTTCAACCCGCTGTTCGATTTTGACGATTTCGGATGGAAGAACAATAACGCACAACAATAAGTCCTCTCAAATATTACATAAAAATAATCATTGTAATAATAAATTATTTATACATTATATAAAAACAAATCTGAGTAACATTAAGAAAATACAATCTAATATAAATAAACATGTATACTCGTAAGAAAAAGGATTTTTGGTCAGAAAAATTAATTTTATACTCAACTCGATAAACCTAGCAAGTAACTCGATAGATTATCAAAATTTTTTTTAATATAAATTGACAGAGTAACTATTAGGTTTAGCTGTTTTTAAATATATATACCAAATCACAATGTAGGTACGCGTTATTATAATTAACTAACAATATATCATTAATATATATATTTTTCAATTTGTTAAATCTTAGCTTAATTTATATAAACTTAAGGCTGTGTCATTACTAAGTTACTTTTCAAAAATTAATTTGGAGGTATCTCCAACGAAATCAGATATACCCGTTGATATTAATCGATATTCAAATATAATTTAATATATAACTCATTGTATTTATGAGAGTATGGAATGTGTTACTAGACAATAAACTCATAACCTATGTATGAATATACTTTATTTTTGTATTATTTAATACCTTTATCAGCTAATGGAAAAATTACATCGCGAAACATGACGGACCGTGTACGATTGTCGGAAAATTGGTACGGTTGTTTTGAACGTGGAATATTGGTACGGTCGTTAAAAACCAGGGTTTCTTAAACTATGAAATACAATCATAAAGCATCTGCACATTAGATAAGTACTGCATGAAATTGTAGGGAAGTATTAATCTAATCTACAACTATCAAGTATGATTAATGCTTTAGCGTTTTAACTCTCAATGAAGTATCTAGTGGAATGGCTTATTTGTATACAGTAATTCCTATAGAACTATTGTTAGTGGCTAAATACTTTGATGACATCTATGTCAGTGGGGTAGACTACCAAAAAGTCCGAGGTAAAAAAGTCCTAGGAAAAAAGTTCCTAGTAAAAAAGTCCGTGTTTAAAAAGTCCGATATAGGTACGTCATATAATTAGGTAAAAGGAAAAATTAATACTTAATTTAATTAAGAAATAATTTTAATATATAATTATAATTTATTTGTATGATTAATGATTTTGATTGTTGTATACTTATTTATAGGTATATTATTATTATTATCATTGATTTTTTTTGATAATACATATAATATAATACCGGACTTTTTATGCCTCGGACTTTTTTTCCGCGATTCGTCAGTGGTACTAGCGATACCCCAATGTTTTCTCCAATTTTGTGGAATGTATTCGATGTCACATTGAATGGTGGTGATAGAACAAATAACTATTGTGAAGGGTGGAATAATTATTTTAATAAGATCGTAGGAACAAGCAACCCATCATTTTGTGAGTTCTGCAATGTATTCAACAAGATGAATCTTCGATGCGAATTGAAAGTATACGGCATGAACAACTTAATAATTTAAAATGTCGAAAAAAAGATAAAAAAGATATGCTTCACTTCAATATAAACTTCATGAAACTATTACCAGTTACGTAAATAAATAAATTACAATGGACATTTTTTTAAATACCATAGGGAAACTATTGTGAATTTTTATTTAATTTTGAACTATTATAAACTATTGAAAATTATTGTGAACTATTATGAATTATTTAATTTCGGACACATTTTTTGACTATCATATTACTATTAATTGTGAACATATATTTATTTAAATTTAATTTTTTGAACCACTAAAAATAAAATATTTTATGGTACCAATATTCCGCCTATTTCATTTCTTTTGTTCAAAACACAATAACCGTACCAATTTTCCGTTTACCACCGTGTACACCACATTTTTTAAATAGGCAATTCCAATTATTCTGCAGCGTTATTCTAAATTATCTATCTATTTTCTAGATACCTATACCTATTTCAGTGGGTATAAGCCTCCACTATACTACCAATATGTATCAACAATATGTTTTTTTTTTTTTTTTTTTGTACTAATATTGTACTTTTTAAAATTATATTTACTTTTATTTTATTATATTAACTATTTATATTATATGGATGTAACGAATTAAAGATTGTATAATTTTAAATTAGTAATTTAGTTTAATTTTCCTAAATATAGCTAATTTTAAAAGTCTACCCGAGCGTAGTTTGTCACCTTTTTACTTTTGATGAAAAATCTAGTGCAGTATATATGTATGATTTTAGGTTTATCTGTACTTTGGGCACAGTTTACTATCGCCAATTTCAGTCAGTCAATAACATACTTATTGTTGTACAATAATATTATATTAATAGTTAAATATTATATTGTTACGACTTTTAGGGACAAGAAACGCACTTAATAGTATACAACAAAGCGTGAAACAATAACATAAATAATAATAACAATAACAAATAACAATCATATAATGTGTTATGGCTGTACTTACGGCAACGTTGGCAGTATAATAATTTATAATGATTATCGAATTACGTATATCATCGCATGACTACAGAATGAGCTTCATCGTATGGATAATTCATCTTTGTCTAAAACAAATAAAATTGCATTACATTACATGTTATTTTATTATACAAAACAATACAAACATATAGGGGTAGTATTATACAAATATTACGAGAATGGTCAACGGTATATAATCAAAGTTTTTTGAGAATTATTTGGTGTGTATATCGGTTAAAAAATATGCATAGTAGAATTTATAAAATGTATAGGTTTGTTTCATATTTTTATCGTTTAATATCGTCCAATATTTAAATTATTTTTGTTTATAAGTATATAGAAAAATTTAATTTATCACCAACAAAAGTAATTACATGACGTATTATTTGTAATATTTGCATTTTCGGAACATAATATATTAAATGATCTGTAAGCATTTATCGAAAGTTCTAACTCATTGATTATTATTATTATTAATTCACAAAAAACAACCTGTTATTAATTTTTACAGTGTCCTGAAAAAAGCGACAATGATTTACTTTTTATAATTAATAATATTGTGTATTTTGTAATAAAATTTTAGTGCAACTAAGAATAAATTATGTTATACGTTTAAATATAATATTATTTAATGACATTTAAGAATTAACAAACATAATATTATATAGAAATTCATATAAGCGCACGATTAATATTAAATTTTTTTAGTCAGTTATATTTTTTGTCAAATAACTGCAGAATTTCAAATACAATGTTTAAAAGTGCAATAACATTTTTAAAAACGCGTGTTCAAACGATGTATCAAATTTGAAATTTCAAATAAATTTTACAAATTGTGCGCAAACGGTTGTCAACCAAATGATTTACAGCTGCTCGCGGCTTTATATTATTATGGCGTTACACCTATATAGGGTATAGGGTACATGGACAAAAGAATAGCATCAATTTTTCTCGTCATTTATCTACCTGCGCTAGTAGAAGCATCGATCATTTGTCGGCCATGTATAAGTACATTTATTATGTAATATATGGGTTAAATTTTTTTTAACTCTCTCATACCCCCACCACCAGTAACCCTCTCAAAATCAACGCCATCAGAAAAGGAGTACATGGTGAACTTTATACCTACCTCCATCTGAAATTATACAATATTACCCTTCATGTAACGCAAACGCACGCGCAAAAACCAAAATGTGCATTACAATTTTAGCGAAATGTTTTCGTAATTAATACAAATTATTATATTACATACATTGCACGTTGTGTCAACACACGTGTCACATGAAAAAAAAAAAAAATAATAATCATAACAGAACGCGTTGTACCATGTCGTCGACGTTAACGAAGAATGTAGAAGAAGACAACGACAACGACAACTGTAATAATATTGTAAAAGCAAAATAAAATTTTTAAAAAAGTTCCGAACAATTTATGTAATATATTTTTAAATATTTTATTTTAGAAATTATATAGGTACTATTGTTATGACGATATACAGTCGACGACAATGGAAAGGAAAAAAAAACGTTTACCCCTTTGTTGTGCAGCCATCGGCATTGCGGTCGCGCATAAATAAATACGACGACCGAAGTTTTCGGATCGCAATTTCAGCCGTATTTCACATGTCACTGTTCGCACTTTATGTTCACGCGTGCAGTCTTACAGTTGGCTATATCATATATTATTGTTATTATATAGGTACCCTATATAAACATTAAACACACACGAATATTATTATCTTATCGTGATGAAACGTCGCTCATTTCAACGTACGTTTGTTAGCCTCCACAGTTCATGAAGAGATCGATCGCCGCCATCGGCCGTGGGTTGACGATACAGTGGAAATTCATGATGGCCCAAGTAAGACGTGCACTTATATAATGTCGTACGGTATTGTGATCGTACCACGGTATTATCCTGCACGAATCTTGTGTGGCGTGTGGTTAGGGGTGTGTGAGGGGTAAGAGTTATGATTGCATGTTCTCTGTTCACACATAGGTCACCCGTTAAAGTTACTATAAATGGTATTGAGTATAAAGTAATGCAATGACGATTTTCAAAAATAATCTCGATTATTATTTTAAATAATATTAGGTAATGACTAATAACTATAACTATAATATATTGATACAGGGTCATTCAAATAGATTTATCCGATCCCAAGTGCTTATATTATATTATTGTATTTAGTTTTATGTTTGAAGTAATATAATATTATGATACATCAAATAAAACAAAAATATTTCAAATTTATTTAATGGTTACCCATAGATAAATGTGTCTTACCTTGCTCATATGAACAATACGCATCTACAGTCAGAACTCGAATTCATTCCATGCATATCAGCATATCCTTTGTAATTACAGACCCCGCTAAATGCTTATCTTAATAATATGAGTTTTTTGGTTCATGATTATATAGTGGTATCAACATTTAACACAAAAGAAAATGGCGTATGATAAGAGGATGACCCCTAAGTCAGGACAGGTGAACGGAATGAATAGCATAGTTATATACAATTGAGCTGGACGTGCGGTGCACATACTTCTGAGCTTTGAAATACAATTCCTTGAAATTTAAAAAAAAAAGGCGGGTAAGTCATAGATGTCGCTCTGCTCTACAGTAGGTTACAAGTGGGTTACTGTAATGGATGGAATTAAATTTGAATCCAATGATATTATATCATTATATACGAAAAACGATTCTGAGCGAAGACTGTTTAGGATAATAATATTATAGATTATTAAATTTTCAAATCTTAGATTTAAAAAGATAATTTTTTATGAATTTATAGTTTAAAATAATTTGCAAATTTTCGTGATTTTCTTGATTTTTACATAATATGTTGTCAAAGTTCAAACTTTGAATGCTTGTAAAAAAAAATTGTGACTATGAATTTATTTTATATTTCAACTGCTATTGTTAAAATGTGTTAGAAGCCTTGTATTAAATTTTCAAGCTTTTCTACCGAACAAATAAATTTTTATCGATATTTATAGAAAAAAAAACTAAAAAAGTTGAAAAATTAAAATCTCAGTAAACAGCTCAAAACAAATCTAAATATTTTGAAAATGTTATCAAATATAGAAAATGTCTATATAAACATTCAGAGAAAATTTCAAGTATCTGCGGTCATTTGTTTTGGACTTTTAGAGTTACGCCAAAATAAGAAAATTACTAAATGTGAAATCCAGTAAAAATCCAATGTTGTAAAAATTTAAATTTCAAATGCTCACACAAATTTAATTTGAATTTCCGGTAGACTTTTTTTTTTGTGATAAAGATTGACAAACTTGTAAGGAATCTTGTATTAAATTTTGAAATCTTAGATTTAAAAAGAACATTTTTTATGAATTTCTAGCTTAAAATGATTTGTGAATTTTCGTGTTTTTCATTAATTTTTAGTTTGTTTTACTCAATTATTTAGAAAAGTATTAAGAATTTTTTACTTTTGACCCCCCCAAAGTACCAACTAGATTCACTTTCTGATCGAACGAGGTACTGAAGTCAAAAATCGAAGCACTTTTACTGCCCCAAAACGTGATCACAAACACAAAAAAAACACACACACACACACACACACACATCATGATAAAATCAATACATTCATCGCTCCACTCAGAATCTAAAAATCATAATAATTATAATTCAAATTTTTAACGAATTTCTTCTGAATTCAAATTTTATACAATAATTTTCAATAACAGATCATAAATTATATTAACTAATTTTCCTAAACAAATTCAGCAACCTAAAAACAATGTTTGGTGAATTCATTTACAAGTTTTGATTTTTTTATTATTATTTTTATATGATTACAAGAAGTAATTATACTCTGTATTTGTACCTATAGTATAATAATATCATTTAAATCTGCAAAAAAAAAAAAAAATCGATAACATTTTACATAATACTTAATAAAAATTCAAATCAAAAATATGCATGATATAGAATTCTCTGTTAGACTTATTTAATATACTATCATGACTGGATCTACTGTAACAATTATAGGAAGGTATATGTCACTATAATACGACGAATAATATATAATTTTAAATTTTTACGTTTAAAAACTATTTCATTAATAGGTGTAGATAATAAATTTAATTACAACTTATCGTTTGCTGCACGTTTTTTTTAAACAAAATCAATACATTTTATGGTAAACTTGGCCAAGAAATAATATTATTGAAGATTTTAATACTATAATGTGTATATAGAAAGCATTACTTACCAAGGCCATGTATTTCGTGTTCCAGAAACGAAAACGCATTCGACATTAAAGAAAAAATGTTTGGTTTGACCCAAAAAGGTAATATGTTCTTTCGTTGAACCAATAACTGAAATCAAGTTGATATCCCTGGTCTTGAGAAGGTAATTTCACACTATATTTACGATAGTTTAGAATTCAACGAGAAATTTATGTTTTGGACAATTTTAAATGCATATATAGGTATACAGTATAAAAGTAAATATTATTGCTGTGTATACACATAATTGTATTGCTTAGACGTGCATAGTAAAGTTTCTAAATGAGTTATACATTTTCATATTTTTTTTTTTAATATTTTAGGTAACGATATTGAGTTAGTAAGTTGCTTAAATATTGAATTATTTCTTGGTTATTATTACAACTGAGAATACAAGACGTATGAAACATTCAGTGGCCAGAAAATTAAGAGAAAATGCACTTATATTTTACGTGTGTACATTTAGGTTTTATTTTTTTAAACTTTAATTCGAAGTTGGTTAGCCACCTTTATTAGATACGTATATAAATACAATGTCGCAGTGTTCAATTTTTCAGTTGTTTTCAATAAATTATTCCACGTTCTGAAAGAAAAAAAAATCGATAAATTAAAAAAAAACTTGTCTGAACCATAAACTTGACATTGGATTTATTTAATAGTGTTATTGAAAAACGACACGATGGCGTTGCATTCCACCAATGTACAACAATACCCGAAATAAATTGAAAACTTAACGTGGAAATTAATTTGATGACGTAAATCTTTCGAAAAAAATGCAGAAAACAATCTCATAATAATAGGTTCAAAACATGAGCTCTAAAATTAAGTTGTCAATCTTTTTTCTTCGGAATACAACGGTCTGTAGTACCTCAACTAGGTACCTATTACGAGTATGTGCTGAATTATTATCAACACACGTAGTGGCATAACAGTCTCAATAAAATCTGTATTTCAGAAAACGTCATAGAACTGCAGTATGACATAATATTGACACGTTAAAAAAAATTGGATCGACCACCTGAATTTTTTTCACCCTTAGACGATGGGACGTGTAATTTATTTGGGCACTGACATTATGTAAATAATAAATAGTATAAGTAGATAGTACTAGAATAGGTTAAACTAAAAAGGGCTGTTATACGGCGATGCATTTCCTAATGTATTAAAATCATAATACTATGTATACTATCCAATCCAAATAATACAAAACATTCATCGTACCAGTTGATTTTGAAAATGTCACTGAATCATAACAAGAACGTTATAATATTATGATTTAAATTATTATCAATTGGGAAGTTAAAGAACTGAGTTTGTGATGATGTTTTAAGTAACTATTGTCGGGTTTCATATAAGCAATCACTATGTAAGACATTAAATTAGTCAATAATGGAGGCCAACGGTTCCTTAAAAATGTTAAAGTGACCCATTAAATTAATCAATTGTTTGCGCAACTATGTACAATATATATTTATAATAAATACAATCATAGCGTTTATATATCCCTACACAACTTCACAAGTGTACTAATATTATCGTCAACACCACGAAACCTTAAAAAAAATTTACTCGTGATTATGTAATCATGACGATGATAGTATTTAACATTATATAATGTACGTAATATATCTCTAGTAAAATATTGAACTATTCATTATTTTTAAATATATATTTTTAAATGATAATACTGTAATGAATTATCCATTATCCAATTTTTGTAATGAATAGTATTTTTAAATATCTTAAATATAATTAAAAAAAAAAAAATGTATACTAAATTAATACTTCTGCACAATGTATGCAGGTGATACATCCAGAATTTAATAAATGTTACAAGTATTGTACAAGGCTATAATTCCCTTAGCATGTTCATTTCTCACGAATATCCACCCTTCAATTCTGATTTTCGGAAATTTTAAGTATACTTAACCATATTAACGAATTTTCAAACTTTAATTTCATGTAGTAGTATTCCATGGCAATTTTCACAACTTTTTATAAATCAACACCATAGCTTACAATAGTGTATCTACCTACATTAATACATTATTAAGCAGATGATTTTTTATCTAATATTTTTATGTATCCTAAACAAAATTTTAAAGAGTTAGTTATTGAATTATTAAAATATACTTAACAAAGATAATATTCTTGGAATTCTTGAAAATAGTTATAATACAAATAATACAAAAAACTTATTTAAATTGTATATGTATAAATATTTAATAAAAATTTAATTTTTAAAATTTATCTAGTATTGATTATCCTCAGAAAATATTTACATGTTATTTGATCAGTATTTATAATTATATACAATTATTGTAACCAATTTAATCATCCAAACTTAATATCAAAACCACAAAAACTATTTTTTTTTAAATTTAAATTTAGAAAGACGCATAAAAATGTTTAAAACTCAATTTACATAACAATCATAAGCGCCCGCAGAAATTTTTCTAGGGGGGGGGGGGGGCAATGTTAGGATTTGAGGATAAATATTATAATTTTACTAGTTGTTTTAAAATAATAACCTTTTTTATTATACTCGTATACAATATATTATATTTTATTATATTACAACTTATTTTATACTTTAAATTTGTTGTTTAGTATAATATAGTAATTTATCTTAAAACATTCAATTTAAAAAAATATTTTGAAAAAGCCAGGGGGGCAAATGCCAGCTTGCCCCTCCCTGCGGGCGCCTATGATAACAATATTTATAGAAAGAAATGTTGATTATCATATTTTGAAGAAAAAAATGTTTGTATTGCCACCGGACACTCATCAAATAGTATTTAAAATATGGTTAAATTAATACATTAAACACAAGGATGAAGGATAAAACGCGTATAGCAGCGTAATCATTTTCGATTATTCTAAAAGGGCTAACTTTATATAGGTAAATTAATCACATATTATAACACCTTTAATATAAATGTAGTTACCCTTGCAAAAATGAGAGTATATGTGTGTGTGTGTGGGGAGGAGGTAAGGAGGATCTACTCCTCCAGTGATGAAAATATAATTATAGTCCAGATATAAATTCCTACCATCAGTACCATCAGCGAGATGTTATAACTGTACGGAATAATTCTATAACATTTTATGTATAATTATAAAACATGAAAAAAAATCTATAGAATTGATAAGTGTAATACCAATGTACGCATTTATTGAAACGGAATTTCTGAATGGATTTTAAAATATACAAATCGGATTCCCATAATTAGGTTGGTTGTTCTAAAATTGATTCCTGGTTAGAATATGTATCAAAGTAATTTATAGTTTTTCAAAAAAAACCTTTTTTGAGTTTTAAATTATAGTGTAGAACAAAACAAAAATAAAACATTTAACGTTGTTAACATTTTTTGATTCAAACCTAAGTTTTGTTAATTCTAGATTAATACCAACGTGATTTTTAGTTTTTATTTATTTTATTATGAACCCATCAAATTAAACTGGAGGTACAACTGTTGATGGACAGTTACCTACTTCAAGCCAATCAATTCCTCTTTTAATTACTATTATTATCCAATTTACTTATTAAGCTTTATGAATAGATTGTAAATTAAGCTTTTAAAACAAAAAATTAAAAATTGTATACATATTATAATAACATATAATATTAAGTATTTAGATTTTCATTATTATTTATTATTTATTAAACTTAGACGACAATTCTATATGTATATTGTATATTAAATAATTTTAAAAGATAATATAAATATTAGAATAATTTTTATAAATTTTGAATCATTGTAGCCTCCATAATTTACAATCTAGTTATCATAGGCAGTTTATTCTAAATACTCAACGTTCAATATTTTAATTATTCGGATTTACATTTAGATGCATTTCAAAAAAATCATCTTGCTTAAAATTTTACAGAAAAAAGGTTGATTCTCATTTGGAAAAAGTAAACTTGTACCATCTTTCCCTCAAATAGAATAAAAATTTAGTTAAAAAAAAAAAATACCTATGGTCTTCAAATAATTATTTAAGTATATAATATATATTAAAAATTACTAAATTGACTAAATGCATTATATTAAAGAAAATACGAGGGTGACCTGACCATGCACGTGACCCTGTACAAGCTATTAATATTTTAAATCAGAATTTAAAAGTGTTAATAGTCATTAATTAATACGAGTTAAAAAAAAAAAAAAAATTATGCAAACTATTTGTTGTTAGTATAGTCATCCACCGTACACTCAACATCGCAGTCAATTGCTCAACCAGTAGAATATAGTATTTGTTATAAGTAAATAACATCATCATTATCACACAGTTTTCTGCATCGCAAAATATCTATTACACATTAGGGTTTGAACAATAATATATCGTTAAAAATCAAACGAAATGTTTACCTAAAAAATGACGTACATACCAATATTACTGCAGTTTTAATTGATTTATTTTGTCCAACTTGCATGACGTGATACACAATCATCTGGCTATTTCAATATCAATAATGCGGTAGTACCTATACATATATGTAACACACCCACGCAGGTCGTGTGAACATATACGACAAAGCAGAGTAATATATTATGGTCTTTTCGAATTCCGATTTTTTTGATGCAGTCTTTCGCCAAAGTCATTATATGCATAAAAAAAAAACAAACACAAATCGCTCGATTTATTATTATGTTGTACCCTTATCGATACGATTTACGGGAACTAAACCTATAAAGTTCATACTGTAATACTCCGTATTTGATCGGTGGGGTTTAACACACTCGTGCAATCCTAAAACAAGAAATGAATTCAATGTATTATTATAGTACACAATATACATAATTTGTTATTATAAAAACAATATTAAAGCCGATAATTTATTGGTAAGCTCAATTACGCTACAGAATAAAGTGTGTGTTTTAAATGCAATTTGTAAAACGTACAACACGTCATGTTAATTGCTATTTTTTTATTTTTTATGAATACAGCGTCTAAAATCAAAAGAAATAAATACAACAATCTCATCACGTAAATTGATAGTTCCGAGTTTTTTTTTTCTAAACTATATAAAAGTACCTATAGAAGAATCGCATCGTAGCCGTGTGTTAAGGATATTTTTTGTACCTATACAACAAAAACTATGTTTATAATTATGGATTGTATCAAGTCCGTTTATTTAATCAAATTATACAAAAAAAAAAAAATAGGTTTTATTTACGATAATGTAGGTATCGCGAAATATAATTAAAAGTTAATACCTACGCTAAGTATATTTAATTTTACTGCACTTTAAATAATTGTTATTTATTTACACAAATTTAAGATCGTTAACAAACACTTCACATTTTACAACATAAACGATCATATTTACACAACGTATTTGTATAAACCTATATTTTAGATCCTCGATATTGTCTGAAGATGTCGTACTTATTATATTGTATATGAAATTAAATTGATAAAAAAAAGTTATATCTATACATATACGTACGAAAAACATTTCGAAGCATCTCTCAGTAAAGAAAAAACAGATGATATTCATATAGATAGGAATAACGTTTATTACAAGACTAGAACTTTCATACGAAGTCATTTGGTCGATATTATTTATGTTCGAATGTTTTTATATTTTCGTTGACTGCGTAATAAAATACTATTATTGCTTATTAGATTTTGATCTGTATCAAACGTGTATAAACAAAACAAATAGAAATGTAGGAAAAAAATAACACTTACAACAACTTCGTGCGTTATATTGCACACAAAATATATGTACACAAATGCGTATTATATATTACAGCAAGAGACCTGAAATTGAATCGACTAAGATCGTTCGGTTTTACAATAATCTATATTTAAGATTTAGTATACTTGGTAATAAATATAATGAAAATATTTCATATTTTACGGTTATGCATATTTTGTTTAAATTACTTTGAATACACTTAACGACATTAATGTTTTTCATCAATACCTTTGCATAATAATGATATTATTATATTACTATACGGTGTACCCAAAGTTGGTTGAAATAAATAAATAAATATTGCGTAGAAAAGTTTATTTTGGTTGTCAAAATGGCGAAATGCCTAACCTATCTCTGTATATAATATTATAATGTATAGGTGCTCATTGTTATATCAGAAAAGCCGTAAGAACTTGAAGTCTCAATGACAATTCAAATCATTATTGATGAGTTCGATCAATAATTTACACCTTCCATGACATCGAAAAGTATAATTATATATTGTTTATTGCATACGCAATGTCGATCAGGGAACACTTAAATCGTGAAACTTTGAAAAATAACGGTTTACAATTAATTGTTTGTGCTATATCACATATATTTAATATAATAAAAATCTTATGGTATTGATATTATTTTATCAGTTTGATAACTCTCTTAATAGTATAAAATCATAATTCATAATTAAAAATAATTTTGAGGTAAATAATAATTTTATTTTTATTCATTCTGGACATTCTGGTGAAATAATACCATTATGATTTTCAAACAAACAACATTGACGTTTTATCCTAACATAGGTAACAATATTCCTATAACATGGGTACGCTCTCGTTATGAAAATACAATTTTAGACAAATATTATATTATTACGAACGCCGTTTTCGTAACGATAACTAATGCATTCTATGTATATATAGCATACCAATCGTGGGAATTCTCGCAAACGAGGTAAATTATTATCATTAACAAACCACCGCGGTAACCTTAAAAGTTCCACTTGGAAATGTTTATAATTTTCCAAACGGGAAAAAAAGGTGCGCACTTTGGCTGTGCGCATTTGTGTGTTTTGCGTTCACAGTATATGCTCCGTTGTTATTTCCTACCCTCCTCACCACCCACCATTAACAGCAGCCTGTATATATACTGCGTAATGTTGTTGTTATTTTTTATTATGTTTACCGTATAGCTTTAGCTCGTTATTTTCAGTTGATAAATCTGGCCAAACACTCGTAGTTTTCATCGTGACATCTCTTCTCATTACAGTATCTTTTCGGATTTCCCGGCCGAATATCTCGAGAACGTTCAAAGTCACCGCTACACGCGATATATATATATATATATATATTATATACTTACATACAGCAGGCGGGTAGGTAAATAGTGCGTGTATACTGGCTGCAGTGTACATCGTTATATAACGATTTCGTGCGCTGTAAAATAAAATAATGTATAACATTATTAATAATAGTATATGGGCGACAGGCATAGGTATCTCTACAACTCGCGTACGCAGTTTTTACGTTTAAGAAAATATGTGACAATGGACAACAATTAAGATCGAAACGATCTACGTTAACATCGCTAGGTAATTGTAATAATAATAATAGAATAGTTATAGGTATTCTAATTGGTATCCATAAAACATTTATTATTATGACTTTGCGTTATTTCCGTCGACCTTTTACGATTCGACAACAACTACTGACTAGTGAGCAGTATAGTGACCCCGCGCATAGTAATAGTTGTATGGCAATTGAATTACGAGCCACATTTCGCAATGACGAAAAAAAATACAGACATAGCCTGTCTTGACAAAAAAAAAACACACACACTAATATAATATATTATTATAATACCATCTTACCTCGTACAACCATTCATCGTATTGAATAGGTAAACGAACAAAGAAAAAAGGCCTTTCGTGTTTTGTCGTTTTCCATACGCTCATTTGTGCAGCTTGTCTAGTGCGGTAATAGATCTGTGCTATTTATCCACATTTATTAAATTACAACAATACAATAATTTAATAATAATATGATATTAACACAGAATACTGATCAATAAATGTATAAAACAAGATGGCAGAATTCCTGTTCAAGCTACAGCTGCCGTTCAACCGTCAAAAAATATGCAGGTAAGCAAAATACCAAAAATGACCGCTACTCAGTAACACCAATAAAAGTTTTCATGAGAAATTATTGATTATTAACCGTGCATCACTGATATCCAGCACTCGCGCCAAACTCATAACCACGGTCTTGGAAGATCACCTACCATGGTCCTAACAATTGTCATATTATCATATTTTGAGCATAGCAAAAATAAAAAGAGTAAAAATTATAGCGAACCCGATGTACAATAATTTATACCTCGTCTATTGTAGCACTGCCGCTTTTAGGTGATTCGACTTATCATTAAACGAAGAAGTTATATCATCTGATTTTATTTTAAAAGCTGTAAAATAGTAAACACGAATCTCAATACTTTATGTGCGTTAAAATAATATTAATATTATAATAAAGTATTCGACTGTAAGTTCGTCAAGCAATTATTAATAAACTGATATCTATACACAGCGGTGGCGTGAACTTTTTTCCAAAGAAGCATCTAACTTGAATAACATGACGTGCACACACTCACCGATTTGATCACCATTTACACTAAAATTTTTACACATTTTAAACACGGGTGACATGTAGTATAATATGACAATGGCAATGTGAGTATAATTAATCATAAATTAGTCTTGCCATTTATGTCTTGGAGCAGTGCTTCCCAAAGAGTGTGCCGCGAAAACTTTAACTTTTTTTTATTAAAAAAAAAAACATTATAAAATTATTACACAATTTATATTTAGATGATTTGTATTCAATGTTTATCGTGACTTATAATAACTAATAATGATGTACCGCGATGGAAAAAAAGTTTGGATAACCACCGACACTTTTAACGAGGCAGAAACCTTTCAAAATAGTTATTCACGCCTTCATTGCCTGTAAACACACAAATAATTATTTCAATGTGATATATTTAAGTAACTCTATACTTCATTGTCGATATTTCGAAAATTTTAAAGTATTTTATATATAATATTATTTTGACGAACTTTGCTATCGTTACAAAGTATACGTATACTTTTAAATTAGATATTCTTTGTCGAAATATTTGTATGAGTTTTATACTTTTTTGAATGGTGAATTAAATATCTACTTTCATGCTCCAGTGTAAACATATTTTTGGAGTACTCTTTCGTATAAAAATCGTATTTCGAAAAAGCAGTTAATAACTGTTGTACGTATTAATCGATATATGAGTGGAGTTATGTATCATTCAATTTGCGGGTTACTTCTGTGTTATTCTCCACTGCTCATTTAAGTTTTAAATTAATTAACGACTTATAAAATGTGTATACATCGAAACACTTCAAAAAATTTTATGCTTTGAAATATGAAGTAAAAAATGTATGGTTATTGAAAAAATAAAACTGAAATGTGATACCTAACTATAAAAAAATAAATTTTTTAAATTAAAATGGCAATAATAATTATGCACGTTATTATCCGTCAATAATCAATATTTGTTTTCGATCGGTAGAACTTTAATCGCTGATTACGAATATATGCAAAATCGCATTTTCGGAAACATATGTAACCACTATTCTTAAACTCACTCTTTTCAGTACTATCGTGTTTATAATCATAATCGGGGGTGTCATTCATCCAAAGTAGATGGGTATAACCTTTCCAATTAAATATGTCACTTATCCACTCCCTGAACCACTCGGCTTTGGTTACAAGAAATATTTTTTTAAAGTTAAAACTTTTCGAAATGATGACACTTAAGTGGATAAACTTTCATATACTAATACCACTTATAATATTACACTTTATTTTCACGTTTTAGTTGAGAGATTAATAAATAACATAACAGGAGATTATAATAATTTGCCAGTGATGAAAGAGATGGATTTTAACAATAATGATTTTTACAACGAGGCTTTTAAACGTAGTTTGTATAAATGCAGCATTTTTTTAGGCATTTTTTTATTCGAAAAAAAATGATAAAATGATAATCCTCGCGAACGGCGAGTTGTTCATATGTTTTTGCTTTGAAGTTTGAATATAATATAACACCTGTACCATACAATTGTAACGGCCGTTACAAAAAAAAAAATAATAAATAAAGCCATACAAATATTTACAGTTTTAATATTGTATTGTTTTATTATTAAAAACTGAACAAGCAATAGTGCGTCATATCATGTGAATAATGAAAGTAAGAATTATTTTGAGATTAATCAATTAACACTATATAATATATGTATAGTAGCGGAAACATGTTGGTGGTGAGTGGGGGGAGGGCAAAAACAAAGTACCTAATCCTTCGAAATGATTTTCTAGTTGTGGTGTTGAAATATATGTATAATATATACTATGTACAGGTTTATATAATAATATGTAATATTTTATTCTATTTTTACTTTAATAATCAGTACAAAAAGAGTATTTAAAAATTAAAAACAAAAAACCAATGTGTTACTCGAAAAAATGCTGAAACTGTAATAAATACATACTATATTTGTAAATCGTATTATACTATTATGTATAGTGCGTGTGTTTTGGTTACCAAAATCCAATTAGAACTTTGATAATGTTATCGTGATCACATTGGGTGGCACATTTTTATACACTGATATTTGTTAAATTTTAACTATTTGTAATTAATTGTATTGTTATCTAGTTGGAAAACTATTGATTGACTTCTTAACCAATGACATAACTACGATGGACTGGAAAACCTTAATTTAATGTATAAGTACAGACCTTGGGTAATAAAAAACCAATATAATATTAGAAATGTTGAAATCATGTTAGTAAATACAATTTAATCAATTTTACTTGCTATAGTACTAATGCGGATGACACAGTAAAATAAATTACATTAATCTCAATTATATCATAAAATATACTTTCTCGGTAAAATATTATAAGGTGTCAGACTGCCTCCACTCGGAATCGTTTTTCATATACTATGATTTTATATCATCGAGTTCACATTTAATTCATCATCCATTTACAGTGTCTCATCATCTCTAGACACCTAATGTAAGTACAACAGAGCGTTCTCCAGTTAATAAGTTTTTTTTTAAATAATTACATTGATACATAAATACTCAATACTATAATATAGCGAAGGAAATTAATTTATGGATACACGTAGGTATTTTGTTTCCGGCATTAAATTACAAAGTCGACTACGACTACGACCGTAATAATTCTTAGAATAACGAATATTGCCGTACATAATATTTTAGCATTATCACTTAGAAATTAATATATAGAAATAATATGCGACTAAAACGATTTGATGAGTCAAAATAATTGATATATTACTTTATTTCTGTTGCTAAATCTTTGGCGGTTACGCTTTGCGCCAGATCCTCGTCAATTTCCGGATACATTTGTTTGAAAACAACGGTTTACGTTTGAAATAACGAATTCGTTTGAACGTGTGTGAACTGGAGCGATGTGAATATTTGCGCTTAAAATAAAAAATAGAAAATAAACAGAATCAGGTCGACCAATATAAAGAAATGTTGTGTGCTATTTCTCGTTCGACTCATTCTGTATTTACCTTGCACTCTTTGTTCGAAAAAAAACTATCGCGTACGATACGATTATATGTAATTGCAGTAGACACGACCGTTCGTATACCTACACACACTACATAGTGTTAATAGTATTTTAGTCTCGATATATTTTTTATTTTCTGATGGGTGTGTGTGTGTTCGATAAAAAGTATAAACTATCGATGTGGTAGCTAGGTACACCGCGGATGTGTGATATCGTTATTTCGAATTATTTAATTTATCAGTTGTCCTTGTTATTTTGGTTTATATAATATGTCTTATTTCGTGTAACAGGAAGTCAGGAACGTTTGGTAAAATGAGATAATACCTATCAAAAACAATTATTATTATTATTATTATTATATCAGCCAACAGGTATGAGATAGGTACGTCTAATGATATAATATCACATCATTCACATCACAAAAATAAGTAGAAAGATAATTTTTTAGCTATTTTAGGTGACGGTATTTTATAAAATGATAATATGGGAAAAAATTTAATGAACTTTACCACAACGTCGAAATTTGATTTTGATACTTAAACGTAAATGTATACCATCGTGTTAGGAGTGGAAGTTAAACAAAAAAAACCCCGGAAATCTTTATTTTAAAGTCATACATTTCTGAAATATTACCTAACCTAAGTTTAATACTCAAAAATGTCTCTTGAATTTTATTTTGTATGCTTTACCGTTTTCAAAAAAAAAAATCTCAATAAATAATTTCGAAATGAGACCAATTTCAGATTTAGGAAATAGCTAAACCATAAAAAAAAAAAAAACAATATCCTTGATAGTTTATGGTTTTTACGCTAACTGAATCCTTGCGTTGCGACTATACGTTCGCCTGCAACGCAACGCAATATTGTTGGAAAAATTGACGTCGACGAATTCAGACGTGAAAAAGGTTGTGAATTTACAATACAGTCGTAAACATGCCGTTGACCATCGAAAAACGTAAAATTTTACCATCCGAAAGTTTGATTGTTGAGCTTTTTTTTTTTTGAATAAAAACGCAAACGAAAAATCCGGCACACCAAATACTTAAAGATAGGTTGAGTTTAGCGAGTTTCATCATTTGTATACACAGCTACGTGCTGATGATAATTTATTCCGTTCTTATGCACGAATGACTACAAGTACTTTTGACTACATAAAAGAGGCAATAGAACACGAATGTTATCATAATATAACAACTAATTTTAAAGTACCTACCCATTTCTGTAGAAGAGATACTACTGATTATGTTAAGGTAAACATATTAGTTTGATCAATAATAAATTAAAATTAATTGTTTTTAGAAATTAACAACAACATAATATATCAAAATAAAAGTTATAATTTAATGAAATAATACGATTTCTGTATAAAACGATAAAATAAAAATAAAACTCCTTTTAACTTTAAAATAAAATAAATATATAAAAATAACTTGTCTGAGGGTGGAAACATTTTAATTTTAAATATTGGAATTCGTGTCGTCTGAATACTGGAGGTTTGGTAAAGATCATGGCACGGAATTGTATGTTGGATGTAATACGGAAGAAACTGGCGGAAGAATATAATTTTGGATATGAGAATTTACTGAGTCTAAGTATTGCTGTGATGGTAAGCTTTCACATATCAAAATATTTTATAGGTCTTCCTAACTCGTAATTTCTGAATGGAGCTCATATTTTTAAAATAAGAAAGGAGCTCATTCATCTGGAGCTGCAGGTGTTTCGGTTAATGCAGCTAGTTTTTTTATTTCGAGATCGATCAATTGTTGTTCGAAATTATTGCCCATGTCTTATTGTTTTTTGTTCTCTTACTTTTTGTTTGTGTCGTAAATGAAGTTGATAAAATGTTATAACTTGATGTAAAAATATTTTGTTCTGATGTCTGATTCTGATCTGATCAATGTCATCAATTTCATCCGGTTCCTCGATCTCTTCATATACACCTACGTCTACATCTGATACATTTTCCGTCGCTTAATCTTAGAACGGCAGTATCCTTCAAAAAAATAGCATTGCTTGGAAATAACCCCATTTTCCTTTATATAGCGCAGCATATTCATGACTATACTGCCAGAACGACTAGAAGGTATTTTTTAAATTTATTTTAAAAATTGATCACGAAGACTTCCACTTTTTTTAGCGTCATCTTCTGTGGAAATAAAATTTAAATATTGTATACAATATATAAATCAATTATTGGAATTAAAATTAGTCAATTAAATTTACTAATAATAATAATTAAATCTAAATACGATTAATAAATATTTAATATTTATTTATTTTTTTTTTTATAAAAATTAGTTTCGACAGTTTTTAAAATTTAATAATGAGAATTATTAAAAATCTTTAAGATATTAATAACAACAACAAAAAGGTGAGCAAGTAGACGTCACTCTGTTGTACTAAAGTGGGTCACTATTATAATGGATGGTGTAAAATACTAAAATTTGAATTCAATAATATAATTGTATACGAAAAATAATTCTAGGAGATGATTACCTCAGCCTATGACATTACTAAATATATTTGATAATAATATATTATTGTGAATAAAGTAATTTATCTAACTATTTACGTGAAACCTTGTTTTTAATTTTCAATTCTTAGCTATATTATAGTTGAACGTTTTATAAATTGTTAACTAGAAAATAATTTTTAAATTTTAAATTTGATATATTATTTTATAGAAATTTGAACTTTAAATGCTTATAAATAAATAATATTTTTTACACACAGTTACATTTTCAAAGTTTTTGGTAAAAATTAATTTAACCTACTAATCATAAAATATACTTAGTACTATGGACTTGAAACCAAAAACATTTTCTCCGATAGTAGAGAAAGTAAAAAAAGTATTTATTTTTTGAAATTTAATGATTATTTTTGATTAAGTACTTTTTAAAATCGAAGTAATTGTTTAAGTTTATTATTTTTTAAATTAATGAGTTAGTAAAATTTTTAATTTTAAAAATCATAAAAAATAAATCACTTGACAAACATTTTTTTTTAAACCAGGTTTACAAATTGGTTATTTTGAATTTTTAGTATTTAAAACAAATATAAAAATGATATAAGTAATATACTTGCTACGTGTAGTCCAATAGTTAATAAATTATAATATGTAAAAAAATAAATAATAATTACAATATAGAATCTGGGATGTATGTCAAATGTAAATATTAAAATATAAAAGATAAAATAAATAAATAAATGTAAATATACATATACGTATATACATATAAATATACGTATATATATAAATATATATATATATATATACTAATGTATGCATGTATGTATGTATATTTAAATTAAAATAAAATATAAATACTTTAAATATTACTACTTAACCCTACACAATATTAAAATAATATTTACATTGTATATATTTAAAAAAATTTTATTTATTTTTTTAACACAGATACCTTGCTACTAGTTTAGCTTTTAGACAAATTGCTTTAACATTCAGAATTTCAAGAACAGCAGTTTCTTCAATTTTATTGTTATAGAAGTTTGTAGAGCAATTTGGAAAATTATGAAAGAAAAACATATGCTGACACCTGCGATTGCTGATTTTGAAAATATTGCACAAGAATTTTATGAAAACTGGAATTTTCCAAATCGTATTAGGAGTATTGACGTCAAACATATTTGGTTAAAATACCCAAAAAACTGTGGAAGTATGTTCTTTAATTATAA
The DNA here is from genome assembly GCF_037042655.1 of Diuraphis noxia. Lineage (NCBI taxonomy): Eukaryota > Metazoa > Arthropoda > Insecta > Hemiptera > Aphididae > Diuraphis > Diuraphis noxia. Next base: position 4,072,032 of record NW_028301713.1, on the reverse strand, counting down.
ACAGTTTTTTTCTATTGTTTTGATAACTGTTACGGACGCAAATTATAAATTTCTCATAATTGACTCGGATCTTATGGAAAAGATAGCGATGAAGATTGAAGGTATACTTTCAAATTCGAATATTTTAAAACGTCTTGAGAATAGAACATTGAAGCCATCCTATCCTAAAAAAACTACCAAATTCTAACGTAACTGGTCCATAGACCTTTCATTGCTGATGAAGCATTTGCTTTGCGAACATACATGATATATGATGCGACCATGTCCAATGAGATTATTGAACGATGAAAATAAAAGTTACTTCAATTTTAGACTTTCTAGAGCACGGATGATGATAGAATTTGCTTTCGGTATAGCGGCAGCGAAATTTAAAATTCTGCAAAAGTCAATATAGACAAAAGTGGAAAATGCTGACCACGCTGTAGCAACATGTATGCTGCATAATTTAATTATCGATTTGGAAAAAAGGAAAAAATAAAAGTTACAAGAAATTATAATATACATTCAGATATATCAAGCCAAATGAGAAATGTATTTGGCGATTTTGACAGTAAGTGTGAGAAACAACAAAAAAAACAGAGCAGCAGAAAATGGAAGAAATAACCTGAATACTTTTATTTTTTTCAATAATAAATTGTAACTATTTTACTGTTGATATTTGAATATGTACAATTCAAACTTAATTATTCTTTAATATTATTGTTCCATTTTTTTTTTAGATTCTGAGTGGAGCGATGAATGTATTGATTTTACCATGATGTGTGTGTGTTTTTTTTTTTTTTTTTGTGTCTGTCATCACGTTTTGGGGCCGTAAAAGTGCTTCGATTTTTGACTTCAGTACCTCGTTCGATCAGAAAGTGAATCTAGTTGGTACTTTGGGGGGTTCTTAATACTTTTCTAAATAATCTAGAAAAACAAACTAAAAATTAATGAAAAAACGGGAAATTTTACGCACACTCATTTTTCGACAAAATCACTTTTGATTTTTGATGTAACTTTAAAACAAATGACCATATTTACATGAAATTTTCACCGAATGTTTATGTAAGTATATTCTATCCACCATGCAATTTTAAAAAATGTTCGACTTAAGTTGAACTATTCATAGGTATTTGCAATTTTCGATCATTATTAGTTTTTTTTTAAATTAATATCGATAAGAAATTATTTGTTAGGCAAAAAACATTTATACAATTTATAATTTAGATATTTCAAATTTATATAAAACTACAAAACAAATTATTTATTTTTTATTTTTAAATCAATCTAAGGTTGTCACACATTATAAATCGTATTACCTATTATTATTATTTATTCCAATTCAGAAATTATAAATATTTAAAAAGTTATAAAACAATTATTCATTTTTAAATTTTTAAATCAATCTAAGCTTAATCTAAGGTCGTCACATATTATAAATTGTATCATTATAATTTATTACAATTCAGAAATTATGAATATTGATAAAATTACAAAATAAATTAGAAACCTTTATTTAAATTTAAATTAGTATTGTGCATTTAATAAATAAGTACATTTTGTTGAAAGTCAGAAAGTTGTATTTGACAGGGGGGGGCAAACGCCCCCCCCCTGAAGTATACCTGGATTCAACACTTATCGTTTTTCGTATACAATGATATAATATCATTGGATTCAAATTTAATTCCATCCATTACAGTAGGTAATCGACTTGAAACCTTATACTGTACAGCAGAGCGACATCCACTTTCCCGCTTTTTTTATTATTATTAGTTAGTATTCTAGCAAATACTCGTATATTTTAACTTAAATCTAAATTACTTGATATTCCTAGTTCTTTGGATACAAAATCCCACTGCCTATCCGTCACTACGCGATCTTTATATTTAGGTTTATTTTTATCCGAAAATTCCGGTATTTTTTGTACTTCAGAAATAAGGAGTTGCATTTTGTAATACCATTAAAGTAAAAACGCATCGCATGCATGTTACGACCAATTATTAGGTCATGTCTGTATTTGGTTGCAGTTTGATTTATTTGCGTGCACGCATCGCCCGCAATACATGTGACGCGCGAATTCACTTAGAACATAGCGATACTCATGAGATTAAAAAAAAAAAATCATAATATTTGAATAAATGCATTATAAAAGAATAAATCGTGGCTAAGCACGTTTGGTAAGTCTCTATATACAGTATATAAATGTGGGTAAATACATAGTATATATAGTGACAAAGGCCATTACATATACCTACTGCGTTATGGAAACTATGCAAATGCATACGCGCGATACATTATATTAAACTTGTACAATATACGTATAGGTACACCATATGCTACCACTATTATACCACATTCCACCGCATGTATTATACTTAAATATTTATTATTATTATTATAGTCGAGTATATATATTGGAATAATGGAATTTACTTTCGGCGCGATGAAAAGACCGCCGTTGAAAAGGTAAGATTTGCTTTGTGCCACCTTCACGGAGTTCATTGTCGGCGGTGTCGTCTTTCTCGAACGCTTCATTAATTTTCGATTCCAGCGGGCAATTTTTATTTCGCATCGTCGATATATGTAATTTATTTATTTTCTCTCGCCGCATGGGGTTTTTTTTTATTATTATTTAATACGCGGACGGAACGTGCCGCATACCATAGGTAAACTATATATATATTCCTATGGACGGGAGAGAGGAATAAGTGCGAACTCGTATCTATTATAATTCCAGCGAAAAGAGGCAGAGCGGAATGAGGAAAGGTAAAAAAAAAATAAAAAAAAACCATCGAGTGTGATGTGTGGAACATGGAGATAATGTGGGTAAACTTCGATTAAAATATTTAACAATTAATAGTTTTTCAATTTTTTTTTTAATATGACTTACTTACATGATAATATATACTGTTTCTGTATTTTTCATCTTAACAGATGAAAGCAGTAAACCGAAATGTTACTGCGCAAAATCGAAATGTCCATCATCCTTGATTGATGTATTTGAGATTAAACAGCTTCTAAAAAACACACGAATAACAGTAGAATATTAGTTTCAATGATAATTTCACGTATTTTTTTATTGCCTATATAAGACATTAACACTAACGAAGCAGTTAGATCGCTATATGTTTTATTATGCTGTGTATAGTTATTCACAAACATGTTGGCCGTCTTTTGGCTTCAATAATATCACCAGTAATTCGAAATCTGATTCTTGAATTTTTTTTTTTAAATATATTTAAAGACTAAAATTTTAAATTCTCGAGATTTATTGTATCGCCTTAGGAGTATAATATTGTTAACATAAACATGTTTTTTTTTTTAATGACAACCCCATTTTTTACTGTAAATTAGTTAGTAAATTTTTTTTCAAAACTGTTTTCGTTTCAAAATTAAATATCATACGTGCTATTGTTCAGCTATTAAAATTTGTGTTCTAAAGATAATGATAGTTCATATAATAGAGATGTTACGAACTGTTCGATTTTCGATCCGAACCGAACTCTGGATGGATGTCCGGTTTGGTTTGAAAATCGAACTGAAAATTCCAAATCATCGAACTGAAAATTCCAAATCATCGAACCGAACCAAATACCTAATTTCTCAGTTCACTAATCTAACTATAGAAATAAAAAATAAGTATTAAATATCAATAAATTTGTAATATTATAATATCTAATTTTTAATTTTTTAATGTTCGGTTTGAGTTCCATAAAGTATTTGAAGAGTTCGATTTGGTTCGGGATCGAGTTTGTAGATTAGGATCTGTTCGAGTTCGTCAATTTAAAGAAAAATTTGATTTGGAATCGGTTTGACCTTAAATATTATGGTTCGTAATGGGCGATTGTAATCTCCGGCAGAATATCGGTCAAAATAAAAAGGTATAATAATAATAGGTCTATGGTATAAACTCCGCCAGTTTTTTTTCTTACCTTCAGGTCAAAGCTCACATTGCCACGTGCCTTCTAACATTGTCAAAGTTAGATCGATTCATTAATAATTATTAATAATTTTATCTTCATATTATCTAAAATCAGGATTTCCAATGATGATATCGGCAGTATAGGTGAGGTATACGTAAAGACGTATACTTTGACGAACATAATCATTCGTAGTCTGCGTGTCTCTATGTATATTTCCGATATTTCCGATACTTCTGATATTTGTATATGTCCGATGATTTAAATATTTAATGTGAACGATATGATATTATACTATATTGTAACTTTTTTTTTAATAATATATCATATTGATTTTATACTAATATTTGATTTTCTTCACTGGAGGAGTTTACATGAACTCAATTTTACCTGATTTTTTTCAGTGGCGGAGTTTACAGTAAAAAACAGTACTTGTGGCAGATACGTGCGCCCTTCGTAATATCTCTAGTCCATGATATTAGGTAGGAACATATAGGGGCTACGGGGACTTGAACGTTTCAGTAATTAATACTAATTGATAATCATTTATAATTTGTAAAAATTATACAACAAATTTAGCACATGAACCGACATTACTGCATATTTTGAACAATATAAATAAGCACATGGGTATTGTGTTCACACACAAAAAAAAAAAAATGATGGAAAAACAATATTTAATTATAAATACCTAAATGTTTTATACAATTCCGAGAAGGACCCAGAATTCCTTAAATATCGTTCGCAAGTCGTAGGTAACACATAATATTTTTATACATACCTACACGCGATGTAAGTACCCGAAAATCGAATACCTAACTCCGCTCGACCGTATCAGTCACACGGGATTAGGTGTCGAAAAACGTGGGTGTGTCACAGTGTGCACAGTGGACGGTGTTTTTCAATCATAGCCGAGAAATTGTTTTCGTTTTCACACGACCACCGCAGTGCCCACGGGATTGTTTTTCGCGTTCCGTCACGCCGGAGTGTGGGTGTGCATGTGCGTCCGATCCAGAAGAAATCCCGAACATCCCTCTTGCTATATGACATTATGTCCACGATGGGCGATCTATAGTCGGCGATGTTCCTCTCCATCCCCTGGGGAGTTGGATAGCCAGCTCTGTATGCGCGACACGGATGCGGTGCTATCCGAAAGATCGATTTTCTGATTTTCCAAATTTTCTCGAGTGGCGTTTTTTATTACTATTATTACTATTATTATTATTATTAACCTGCAATGACACAAACAATAAACATGAAAAGATTTTTTACCGATTTGTGGAACATTAAAGACACCACAAACATAAAATAATATTTTTAGATTTATCAGAAGTCATTCAGTAAATATTAAACGTAATGTAATGTATAACTGTGGGTCAAATAATACTGTTTATTACGGTTATTATAGTTATATGAATTAATAAATGACAACATTTCATCTTGTTTGTAATAGCCTTATTATAGGTAATACCGTTAATTATTATAAAATATATCTTTAAACAATGACACTATCAATATCAAACAAATTACAAGATAATAAATAAATGGAATTTTAATGTTCTTATTTAAATTTATATGAATTATAATTCACTTAGAAGTTCTTTGATTCAATTTATTTTTCGTCAGGGGATTTAACTAAAATAATATTTAAACTTTTTACAAGAAAATTTGTCAGCTATAATTAATAAATCATCCTTTACGAAAAACGAGTCGTTCAATAAGTCAAAATATATCACATTTTTAACACCGATCTATAAATCAGATATTGGTAATACAATTTCGGATCAACTTTAAATCGGTAAACAAAATATATCGGTCAAGGTAATATTATTGTAATCTAATGTTGCCGACAAGTTGGAAATTGAAACAAAATATTTTTAAAATATATTTTAACTTTAATGCACTAACTTGTAGTCATTTCAATGGTACTAGAAAGAATTTTTATCAGGAAAAAAAATATAAAATTATCAATTTGGAAATACTCAGATCATTTATCACTTAAAATAATTAGATATACATAATAAATAATTGTGTGTATACATTTTTCATTTAAAAAGTTTGAATTTTTTCAGTATAATATTTAATTCACTTAAGAAATTGTTTATTTAATACATATAATATATTTAGGCGAATAGATCTGGTGCTGGGTCGAAAGTTTTAATCGCTAAAATATTATAATATTTAAACTTCTTATATAATAATATCTTCTTATTATATCGAACAACTTCGGAAACTTTTATTGCAAAATCGGATAGGTAATGGATTGATACTTTATTCAATTATTATGAATTCATAAGTATTGTCTTCGGACCAACTATTGTTTAATTAAAATAACAAATTACGAAATTGAGAAAATACCAATAAATTATGCATCTATGGTTTTAACTTGCAGGCAACGACTTAGAAGACATTGTTTCATTTAATATTGAGCGTGGTGTAATAAATCCAACCGTAGTGAGTATTTTTAATACTATATAAAATGAAATTTAAAAATAATGGAAAGCGTAAACCGTTGTGTACGTTTCCCGAATAAATTGAATCGACTAAACAGTTGATCAACTTACGTATAGCATTAGAAGATAAACAAAAAATAATTTTTAAACATTAATTTTATGGGAAGAAACTTTTTTTAGAATTAAATATTTATGTTTAAATCATGGACTTATCAAAAGTTTTCGGATGCAAAGATTAATTATTCACCATAAGGTTATTTGAAGATAATAATAATATAGGCAGGTATACTTCTTCTACAAACTACAGTTTTCATGGATTTATTGTTGCCAATACAGGTTTCTATGAAGTTGCATTTATTTGTTTATTTATAATTACCATAATGAAGGTGAACTTATTGCTCATTAGCAACTACCGTCGGTGTTTTTGAATTGATATTATGTAATTATTAATGTTACTTGAAACCATTGAGGTATACTTAGGGTTTTAAAGTATAATATGTATGGCGTATGAAATATAAATCAATACACATAGAATAATAATGATAATAATTTTCCATAATGAAAAACGTAAACGGAGCAAAACTTTCTGAAAATGCGTTATGTATAATAATAATTTCAATCAACAAGAGATGTACAGTATTCACGGATCAAAAATTTACAGATATTATCAATGACCTAATCAATTAGCGTTTCTCTATCGCGTTTTATACAATAATTACTTTCTATAATAATATTTTTAATATTATATTGTCACTTTTTTTTTTTTTTTTAATAATTATAATTTATCCTTAACTTATTAGTGTTATTATCCGATCGGTAATATTTATTGTTTATATAATATTATAAGTACCATATTCACAATAAACTATGTAATTTTGAACATTTTATACAGTTAACATGTTATTGTATTCTCCCGGAAGTTGCAAGTCGAACAATAGTCAAGCTTGATTGATGTTGACCGATGACGTCACTACACTCACATTTGGTTGACACTGTGTTATGGGATCGAATGATAGTAATAATAATAAAGTCATCGCAAATGGAAAAAAAGACGGTCACGAGTGGACCAGACTCCATTTCCGGTCTGCGTTTTTATAAACATTGTAGACGTTCATTTGTAAAACTGAAACGAATACGCCAAATTAACGTTCATAACTGTTTTTTTTTAAACATTTATACTTCGTAAAAAGTCTATTAATAGTTAGACGTCCCCATGTTATTTTCACTTAACAACAATAATTGAAAAAAGGTTATTTTTATCTTTATTTTTAATTAATGTCAATATGTCATATTACCTATATCGACCTTATTCTATTCTATGTATCATCTATATACATTTTTGCAAGGCTAGGAAAGTTAATGATTTTTTTTTAACTCAGTTAAGTTAATATGAGCCAATAACAAAAAGTTTAAAGTTAATTTAATTACAGGTTAACTAGGTTAAATTGAAAGTTAATACATATTTTTTTTAAACTTTTTATTATGTTAAAAAAAAGTTAATTTTTTTTTTACGCATACCTACTTTATTATTTTATAAACTCTGAAACCCAAAACTATTTTTTGCACTATAACTATAGAACAATTAATGTTTATACTTTATACAGTATATTATTGTATTTCATATTGTACTTTTCATTTCTAAAAAAAAAAAACAGTAGGTAGTTACATATATATAATAACATTAATAACTAATAAGTAATAAATACCTAAAAATAATGAATTGGTTTTTGTTTATTTTAGACTTGTTGGATTTTTTCTCGACGACTTCAGTCGTCACTCGTCGATCACAATAATATACCCATATAGGTATGGCCATAATGTCAAATAGTCATAAAGGGATTATATTATTATTGTTACTTGATATAATTAATTTAATAATATAAAATCTTCTATTATAAAATATTTTTTGATGTATACACTATACAGGGTGTTCCTTTAGAGTACAGAGTGATTGGAAAATTATAAAATGTTTAATTAAAAAATCACGGTAAATATTTTTGACATAATAATGAAATAGACTGAAATAGTGAAATGTAAAAAATTAACTTGACTTCTCTTGTAAAATGAAAATCAATTCGTTAATTTCAAGTTAATTAAAAAATAAATTTAATAGGTAGTTAAGTTAATGAATATCCAAAAGTAACTAGTTAAGTTAAAAATTTAAGATAAAATTAACTTTACTTTCAACTTTAAGCTCGTTAATGCCCAGCCTTGCATTTTTGTAAATCATTTTATATAGTGAATAATTTTGTGTTGATAAATGTTAGAAAAAAAAAAAAAACTAAATAACTTAGTTAGATATGACTTTATTTGGAAAACTTTAGAATTAAAAAAAAAAAACGAACAAAGTATCTACTACCAATATTACAATCGTTTAATATTTATTATTTAAAAAAAAAAAGATGTTCAGTGACCATAATTTTATACCAATTATATAATATCAATGGTCCGGATTCAAATTCTCTTAAACCCATACAAATCTGATCTAAAAAATGCTCTAATCTAACAAACTATTTGATTTTTTAATTTATAATTCATAAATAAAATATTATTACTATTTTTCTAAACAAATAATTATTTATTATCATTGCTTAGGTAATACGTCACAAAAGTTGTGGTTTTTTTTTTCATGGATATTAATTCATTACACAATTACTACATTTAACTCAGAAATGAACTTGAACGGCATTCAATCGTATAGGTAATTTATAATTTCAACGACGTTAAAATTGCAGAAATGTGTACACGGTTTTCAAACAACTGGAATAATATTATCATAACTATGTAAATTCATAGTTTTTGATAATATTATTATTTTATCATATTTTTTCTACCAGAGTATTTCAGAGTTAGTTTTATACAGTTTTCCTTTTGTATTTTGTTATTATTATTATAATTATCGTTTTCTATTTTCTAGGTTAACTTTGTTTTGTTCGATACGCGTACAGTTATTTTATTTAGTTTTCTTTATGATATTTATTTAAACAGAGTGTAACAGGAAGACAGAAAATAAATTTCATATCTTTTGTTCGAATCAATATTTAACATTTTTTTTTCAATATTTACAATAAAAAAAAAATGTCCCTATTACATCAATCGATATGAAACATTCAATGAATGAGTATAAAAAAATTTTAAAACCAAATCGTCGTCAAGTTTCGTTACATATTTTAGATTCTGAGCGGAGCGATGAATGTATTGATTTTACCAAGAGGTGTGTGTTTGTTTTTGTGTCTGTCATCACGTTTTTGGGCAGTAAAAGTGCTTTGATTTTTGACTTCGGTACCTCGTTCTAGTCTAAAAGTGAATCTAGTTGGTACTTTGGGGGGGTCCAAAGTAAAAAATTCTTAATACTTTACTAAATAATTGAGAAAAACAAACTAAAAATTAAGGGAAAAACAGGAAATTTTACGCACACTCATTTTTCGATAAAATCGATTTTGGTTTTTGATGTAATTTTAAAACAAATGACCATAGATACATGAAATTTTCACCAAATGTTTATTTAAGTACATTCTATTCACCATGCAATTTTAAAAAATGTTCGACTTAATTATAACTATTCATAGGCATTTGAAATTTTCGATCATTATTAGTTTTTTTAAAATTAATATTGATAAAAATTTATTCGTTAGGTAGAAAAGCTTGACAATTTAATACAAGGCTCTTAACATATTTTTACAATAACAATTGAAAAATAAAAGAAATGCGTAGTCACAATTTGTTTTTACAAGAATTCAAAGTTTGAATTTTGACAACATATGTAAAAATCACGAAAATCACGAAAATCACGAAAATTCGCAAATTATTTCAAACTAGAAATTCATAAAATATTTTCTTTTTAAATCTAAGATTTAAAAATTTTTAATAATCTATAATATATCCTAGACAGATAAACCGTCTTCGCTCAGAATCGTTTTTCTTATACAATGATATAATATCATTGAATTCAAATTTAATTCCATCCATTACAGTAACCTACTTGTAACCTACTGTACAGCAGAGCGACATCCACGACTTACCCGCTTTTTTAATTTTATATTTCATATTTTGATTTTATTAAGACAAAAAAATTCTCCAGTTATAATATTTTACATATAACGCAGACGTCAACGAATTATATACATATAGAAAGCAAAAATTAAAATGTATTGATCAGAGTTTTTGATTAGTCTTTTTGTTACAGCCTGTATAATATGTACCTATCGTATATAATTTATATATATGTACATGAAGTGTAGACTGTACAGTTTATATTTATTAAGAGTAGCTTGTCAAGTATAAATTTATAATTTATTAGTCAAATATTAATGTTATACCATGCACACTATTCAAAGAGTATAATTTCTTTTTTACGCCTTATGTTTATTGAAATTTAATTATTATAAAATAAATAAGTGATAAACATAAGAACCATAAGAATAAGATGATAAAGATAAACGATATTATAATAATTAATAATATATAAGACTAAGTATTTAGTCATCTTTTATGATAGATATTTTGAATATTAAATATTATTATGCGTACGATTATTATCCCCCAATTAGATAATTATTATTGTCATTAAAAATAAAATAATAATATTATAGCTGCTTTACCTCACTTACCCGCACATATCGGAACAGTTGTCAATAGCTGTGTAGTTGTCAAACAAGTATTTTAGGTAATCGTATCATCTTTTAGCCGACAAATCCATTCAATTTTCGTTGGATTCAAATTCATATTTAGCGTTATGAGACCTCATTCGATAGTCGATGAGTTCGGCAAATATTGTAAATCGTCTTTATTCGGTCGTTCAAACCTCTTTACCCATTTTCGCTCGATAATCTTCCTCTGGCGGTTAAGTTTCATGCTGACTAATAATTTTTTTTTTTATTATTTATTGAAATCCTCTTAATTTTACATGTCGAATAAAATCTAATGATAGCAAATTAAAAATATATTCTAACAGATGATGACTATAACGTCATTTGTTTAGTATACTAATGATGTAAAAATACACATGTATAGGGTGAATAAATAAAAAGCGTTTGTAACATATTAAAATATCTAAGCGTTATTGACAATAATTTATTTTCAACTACAAAATTGTTATAAAATATGCATCCTTTTTTTTTAGGAGAATCTGTTTTTATCAAAATGTTCAATCGAGTTCATAATGTAGGCGACGTACCTAAACAGTTTTTGTCAAAAAAATATTATTTTTCAGAATATTCGTTTGACTAAGGATTTGACTTTTGACTTCCTCGACAGTTGTTTTTTGTTTTTTTTTTTAACATCGTAAAATTGATACAAACTGCATTACCTAAAATAAAATAACTTATTCAAAATTATGTATCATAACGATATTTATTTATTTTCCTCAGATTCATAGTAGATACAATTTTATATAGGACATTTATTCATTTGACATTTACAACCAAACAGTAAGTTAATACCTACTAAAACTTATAGTTAAAAATATCACGTATTTTCGTCTAGATTAAATGCAAACAATTATATTATGTATATTATTAAGGCAATTAAATCTTCATTAACCTAATTTTTAAACAACTTTACGTTACTACTTCTTAAATTGCGTGTACTTAAAAAAAAAAAAAAAAAAAAAAAATGCTTTGAAAACTCAAAATATAATATAATTGCAGCGAGCGTATGCACATTATGAGAGTAAATATTTTAAATTAACGTGCGAACGAGAATAATTATTAATTACTTTAAGTCACGTTTTCGACGTGTACCTACCTATTTTTTATAAATCGTCGGTCGTGCATTCCAAGTGTCTCTAAACTAGATGATAATAATTTCTTTCATGGGTAACCATGCACGATTCCATCAAAACCATGACGATCTTTTTTTTTTTTTTATTATTTTAGAACCATCAGCTTAAACTATTACAGTTCGACAATTACATAGTACTTAAATTGACATTAACAAGAATAAAAATAACAATAAAGTTGTATATAATATGACAAAGATAATGATAGAATACGTATCGGTAAAAGTTAAGGTACTGATACCGTGACCGGTTGTAAACGATTAAGAACAGAGGTTAATAGAATGATTAATGGATTAATTATCGTTTTGAATTCTTCGATGAACTTATTTATGGAAATTGAATACGAATCTTCGGGCGGTGTGTTGGCAGTGACGTTGGCATAAGATCTATTATTGTGAATGGAATTTGGAAAGACTGGTCGGTTTTTTGATGAAGGCGTTGGGTTGGTTGGAGTGGGTAGTTTTCTGTTGATCGCGGATTTGGACTTCTTGCGGGATTGAATAATATTCTTGTACACAGGACAGCCTTTGTATGAAGCTGTGTGTGGTCCAGCGCATAAAGCGCATTTAGCAGGAGTCGACGGGGGTTTTGTGCATGTGGCGGAAGGATGGTTATCCCCACACTTTACGCACCGAGGGGACATGACGATCTTACTTACTTATAAAGTTGTTTATTTAAAAATTATTCCGTACGAATACATGTTTAACCAAAACTGCACTGGTACCTACACATTAAAAATCACAAACATATTATAATATACAAATGATGTGTTCAACAAGTTTGGAATTTTCGTACACGCGTGAACTTTCCGAGTAAATCCGTCTTACAAAAATTATACCCAAGTGTATATTTCGTCATATAATAATTTTACTCACCGAAACATAATGCAACGGTGTGTGTTGATGTCGAATAAAATAGTAATAGTAAAATTACGAGAAAACACACGCCGACGGATCGCGGCTAGGCCACAAAATATATTATTTATTTATTATTTTTGAGCTCAAACCATTTTACCGTCGATTTAATCACTAGAAGTTCGTATTATCATTTTTCAATCACTTAAAATAGTATCGCTACAGTTACTTTCACTACCCTCTTCCTCCCAAATGGTTCCTCGACTTATTTTGAATTTTTTCTTACATTGTTGTACGAATTTGCGTCAACGGAAGTAGTTTAAATATTGGAATAAAAAACTTGGCCTTGGACATATCAGCTGTACTTATAATTATAATAAACACATAATAATAAGAGAACGTTTAATGGAGTAGGTAATAGTTTTTTTACGAGAAATTCCGCCTAAAAAGTGTCACGAAAATAAAATAAAATTTTAATGAAAACAAACAAAATATACTATAGAGCAATAATTGATTACCGTCTATTTTTTAGATATAATTCCCAGAAATTTGCCAAAATTCACGCCTATTTACGCTTTCGAAAATTTTCTAAGGTGGTTATGAATAAATTTCTAGTTTCATATATTTAAGTTGGCTATAATATGTGAAAAAAGAGAAGTTTTACACGAAAACGGTTTGAATTTTTTTCACACCAAATCCGAAACGTAATTTGAAATTTTTTTTTTTATTCATCAAAACTGTTGGTATATTATATATATTATGTATTCATAACATATGCGTCATAACATATCATATTTAAGGCACTTACTTCGCGTTCATGTCACGCGTATATCTACCGAAAATGTCACCAAAGCTGCCAAAGGTGTCGAAAATTATATAATTATAGAATATCATTATTTTATTTAATAACTATTGACATGACAATAGTATATAATAATTTATAATATTATTCACCAGCGACGTCCATTATTCGCCTCACCCGTTTATTTCGTTTATAACAATAATATACAAAACATAATATAGAATAATATTGATAATACAATCACGTGGATTTCTGAAATATTTAAATGAATAATATTATCATAGGAAGCTGTTGCAGGTACGGAATAATAATTTCAATTAAAACAACAAACTCAAAACACTCGTGACGTATAGCGTGTTTATGTATTATTTAGTTTACATATATTTTTCCTGCAGATTTAAAATAAAATATTGTATACGCAATACATGTATACATTTTTGATTTTTATTATATTATATATTATATAAAGACATTTATATTATTACGTTTGATAATTAAATGTAAATTATGTGAACAATGTATATATGAATGATGAGTATAATAATATGTGGTTTGTCGACTATAAACACCCTCTTTTCTTGTTCACTAGTACAGTTATTAAAAATTTGATTTTCGAAATTTTCAAATATACATAAAAACATAATCTCAATTTTTTCGAAATATTTTGTACTAGGTACTCAATAAACATACTATGGAGATACAAAATTATCTTTTCAAATGAGAACCCCTCCCCCAATATTTTTACTTTGAACTATTTATTAAATACAATCTTAAAAATGTTGATGTACCCAATGAAAAATTCGAAAAATTAGTTTTTAGTTTTTAAAATATTTATTTCAAGGATATTAATTAAAGTGTCCTTAAAAATTATATCACAAAAATATAAAATAAATGCAATATAAGACCTAATAATATGTTTTATTATACTTGAACCATTTTTAAAAATTATGATTACTGATAGATTAGTATAAATTATTACAATTTTCGTGCTATCATAGTTGAATACCTCCTGTATCATAAGTTTATTGTCTTTAGTATACAAAGTTAAAAAACTAAAACAAAACATAGCATTTTAATTTTGAATTCGGTACATCAGAATGTTCATAAAAATTAAATACTAAATAATTTATTTTATAAAAGAGGGGTTGTCATTTGAAAAACAGAAGTTGTCATATATTAGCTGAATCATTTAGATATTATATTGTTTTCATTGCTACGCTAAATAAAATATAATTTGATTAAATAAAATACAAATAAATACCTAAATCGCATTTAATTTGTCAAATCTTTATCGTCGTTTCTATTAATGCATTTGATTTTTGAGTTCATATTTCATTTTGATTGCAAGACAAATATTTCAGCTGTATCTAATACAAATAAAAAAAAAAACATTAGTTACAAAACCATGTTTTAATATTTTCTCAGTTTCTAATTTTATTCGAATAATGCAATTTTATATTACAATACCTACGAAATATATTAATAAAATAACTGTTAAAAATTCAACAGTTTATATATTATACAAATATATACAGATGATTCAACAGCATACTTACCCCTTTAATAGATTCTGAACGAAGTGATGATTGTATTGATTTAACAATGATGTGGGTTTTTTTTTTGTCTGTACAGCATAACTAGTCGAAATAATGCTTCAATTTCAAACTTTGGGGGTGGTTTGCGATGTAAAAGTGAATATCCTTGGTGCATCATAGAGGTCAAAAGTAAACATTTTCCAACGGTTTTTAAAAAAATCGAGAAAAACAAAAAAAAAAAATGACAGAAAAACGGGAAATTTTACGCAAAACCAGTTTTCGACCAAATCTATTTTTTTTATATGGTTGTAATTCAAAAACTAATCACTATAAATACTTGAAAATTTCATCAAATGTTTATGTTAGTGATATCTATATACAGTTTAATTTTCAAAAATTTTTGACTTTTTTTGAGTTATTTATACACCACTGAAATTTTCAATTTTTTTGAGAATTTATTTTTAAGTGCCGGTAAAAAAATGTTGGACGACCAAAAAAACTTGAAAATTTAATAGAAGGTTCTTTATGAGTTGTTCTTATTGTAGCTAAAAAAATTAAAAATCGTTAGTCACAATTTTTTTTTATAAACGTTTAAAATTTGCAAGTAATTTTGAAGTTGAAAAATCATAAATATTTTTGTGTTTCTAATTAAGGATTAAGAATACAACACTAAGTTTTCCTTCAAGTAGGTATAGAGAAAACTCGAAGCATCATTATAGGAAAAATTTTAAGTGCGTTTGAATTTTAAACTTTTACGGAAGAGTGTAACAATAACGATTTATCCTCAAGCGGTTTTAAATATTTGTTATTATTTAAAAAGCACTAGTTGTAAATACTCGAAAATTTTACCAGTTATTTAGATTGGAATTTTCTTTACATGATTTAATT
The DNA here is from genome assembly GCF_037042655.1 of Diuraphis noxia. Taxonomy (NCBI): domain Eukaryota; kingdom Metazoa; phylum Arthropoda; class Insecta; order Hemiptera; family Aphididae; genus Diuraphis; species Diuraphis noxia. The sequence goes on along the minus strand of NW_028301713.1, from coordinate 4,055,822 downwards.
TTCGAAATATTTTTAGATATTTATAGACAACTGAAATTTCCAATTTTTCTGAAATTTTTTTTTTAAAGTGTCGATAAAATTTTTTTGGCCCTATCAAAAAAACTTGAAAATTTAATACAAAGTTCCTCATAAGTTATTCTTATAGTGATTAAAAAATTATAAAAATACATAGGCACGGTTTTTTTTTATTAGCATTTGAAGTTCAAATATTGACTTAATATGTAAAAATTACGGCAATTTTCAAATTATCTTAGGTAGAAATTCATAAAAGTTTTTCTTTTTAATTCTAAGATTTGAGAATTTAATACAAGGCTCCTAACATATTTTTACAATAGCAGTTGAAAAATAAAAGAGATATATAGTCACAAATTTTTTTATAAGCATATTTACAGTTCAAATTTTGACTAAATACATAAAAATTACGGCAATGTTCAAATTATCTTAGAAATTCATAAAAGTTTTTTTTTTTTTAATTTTAAGATTTGAGAATTTAATACAAGGCTCATAATATATTTTTACAATAGCAGTTGAAAAATAAAAGAAATATATAGCCACAATTTTTTTTTACATGCATTCAAATTTTAATTTTGACAACTTTCGTAAAAATCACGAAAATTCGCAAATTACTTTAAGCTAGAAATTCATAAAAAATTTTCTTTTTAAATCTAAGATTTGAAAATTTTTAATAATCTATAATATATCCTAGACAGATAAACCGTCTTTGCTCAGAATCGTTTTTCGTCTACAATTATACCTATCATTGCATTCAAATTTAACCTACCCTAGTTAGAGGTCCACCCCACCCCTAATGCACATCAGAAAATAATCCACTAAATAATGTACTGTTGAAGAAGGTTGGTGTTCATTTAAAAAACAGAAGTTTGTGCCTCTGCAAAACACTTTTTAACTGGTGTAACGAATCTAATTTGATCTATATATGTATATATATGTATAATTAAAAATTCCAAAAATCTAATTTGAAATAACTAAATTATTGAAGAAAAAAAGCGGGTAAGTGGTAATTTAAAATGAACAATTAATTCATAACTAAACACTATATTATCACGACGTACAATTTTTCTACGCAGCTATTTTTGAAATAATCGAATTGCGCAATATTACGTATAATTTATATCAGCTATACAACATAGTTGTATAAACATGTGTGATTAAACATTAGAAATAACTCAGATTATAAAAGTGCTCAACAAATCTAACTGACCTATTTATTTACATAACAATATATAATAAACTACATATTATGCATATCATACACAACTGTAAACTTAAAGAAATATGCTCCGATCAGAATCTATAAACTTATAAACAGTAATTCTCATTATTTCACAAACATGTAATGCCGCAGAAACAAAATAAACCTTATTCTATTCACAAATAATTATACTTTTTATTTATTTTATTTAATTTTCTTGCACAGAAATACCGCGCTAGCTCGCTGAAGTATGCATTCATAAACAATCAACTCAAAAAAAAATTGAACTTGCGTCCATTATTTGTTCGAGTGTACATTTACTAGATCGGCAATAATAATATACTTCATATACACCTAACAAACATTATTTGGGTATAGTAAAAATAAATAAATAACACACAGTCTCAATACGTCTTATTGTGATAGTGGGTTAGTTTGAATATTTCAATTTCAATTTCAAATCACATTTGGCAAACGCTGCTAAAATGATTTATATTTAATTTAAGTACACAAGTTTACTTTGTTTTGAAGGTGACACAAAATATTTCTGTTTATAGTGACCTTGAATCGAAATGAGATTTTTAAGGGGAGACTTTTAAAATGTTTGGCATTTACATGGTGTGTATGCGAGATAGAAATATTTTTTATTAAACGACAACACGTATTTTCAAAAGAACAAGTCAATTTACAGTAAAATTTCTGTTCAAATAATTGAATTGTTTAATTTTTCAATAATTTTATTACATTGATTAATATGATTATTATTGATTTTAGACCCATGGTCAAAAGAACAAAATAAGTGTGAAATTGATCCCGTGGTCACAAGTCATCAAAATATACATTGTTAGAATCATAGTTAATGGAATATCAAATAAGAGTATTAAAAAAAAATGTTGATAATTTAAATATGATAGAATTATTCTTGTTATCATTTTTAAAGTTCTAACTTCTAAAATCCAGAAAAAATTATAAGAAATTTTCTATATGGATCTTAGAAAATATATATTTCAATATTAGGAAAAAAATAGGTATAAGTAATAATATAAGTAAGTATAATTAAAGTGTCCAACCTACTCCTCATTTAGAATTTTCATATCGATTGATGATGTTAACTATTTTTACCTTCAGAGCAGTGTGAACGGATAAAAAAATTCATCGAAAATCTAAATTTTTAATATCTCTAATTTCAGTAAAAAAAGGATTGATATCAAAAAATTATGTGAAAATATAATTATAGTGCGTTAGATTGGTTTGATTTGTAAAAAAAAAAAAATCGTGCTATTGAAAAAAATGACTAGTTTCATAATTTAAAAAAATTAAATTACATGTGATCGAAAATTATTTTGGTCGTAGAACAATGGTATCATAAATAACAATTCTGAGGTTTTCTCGAGGGATTGCGATGAACTATAATCATATGTGTGTAGTGAGTTAATAACAAAAAACTGTTAAGCACCACTGGGATAATTGTCGAATAATCGTCGAAGAACGTTGATTAGCGCATCGGAGGATGTCGTGAGCAAGCACGTTTTACTTGCAAAATTTCAACGTAAAAATGAATTGTCTTTTTCTGTCAGATGCACTTTTTTTACGCAATGATTTTACAGAATTTCCAATCACAATTATTTTTTGTTGATTTACACAACGAAGCTATGTTTTACATAACACCGATAATTGGACATTTCCCTTTGAAATACGCAGAAAATTCGAAGTAATAATAACTAGACTAAGAATTGGACACACAAAAATCTCCTACAGTTTCCTAATGTCCAAAGAAGAAAGACACAACCCACCCAAATCACTATCAGAAACTCTATGCAATCACCCTCAATCCATTTCCAACATCATTCAATTAATCACAGCCGCCTATCATAATAATATATCCAAAATTTAATGTTCACCGATTTAGGGAACACTGAATTTCTCGGCCGGATTTGTTTGGAATAAATCGATTTTTTTTTACAAACTGGTGGTATATGAAAACACATTTTTCGATACATTTCAAAAAATTTTGAGAATTTGGTCTGCACATGCGCAGTAAAAACTTTTTTTTTTAATAGCAACACCTATTTTTAACACCATATTCGGATAGGCCTATTTTTTAAAAGTAATTTTCGTTTATCAACTATGGCTCTAAGTTCAATATTGACTGAATAAGAGCCATGTAAATTTTATTAAATAACCAAATACATTTTTAAACATTTATAATTATTGCTTTGAACAATTTATTTAATTTATTGTGTAATTATAAAATAACTATTGTTCACTTGTTGTACCTAGTCGATTTTTAATAAATAATGTTGTATCCATATTATGTTAGTCTTGTTTATAACATTTCTAAAAAAAATACGTACAAATATTCAAAAAGTTACCAATAAGAATTAATTAAAAATGTATTATTTAATAAAATTGACATGGCTCTTATTCAGTCAATATTGAACTTAGAGCCATAGTTGATGCATGAAAATTACTGGTGTTGCTATTTAAAAAAAAATTTTGAAATGTATCGAAAAATGTGTATTCATATATACCATCAGTTTGTAAAAAAAAATCGATTTATTCCAAACAAATTCGGCCGAGAAATTCAGTGTCCCCTAAATTGGTGAATATATACCTATATACAATTTTTGTAATTTATAATTTTTGCACTGTAAGCCCAATGGCCTATGTTTCCGAGGGTATTATTATTATTATTAACTAATCACAGATCTAAAAAAAAAATATCTACTATTTAGTAAATATATTAATACCTAACTACATATTATTGTATAGATGTAAAAATGTTTGATAATAAATTGTATTATATGTTTTACTCCAAATCATGAAAGTTGTAAAAATAAATTTTTTTAAATAACTATTACAGTAAAATTTATTGAATCCACTATCGAAAAGCAAAAAACTGAAATAATAAAAAGTGGGTAGGTAAGTGAGTTGATATCGCTCTGCTGTACAGTAGATTACAAGTCGGTTACTGTAATGGATGGTATTAAATTTGAATTCAATGGTATAATATTTTTTGTCAAACTTCGAACTTTCAATGCTTATAAAAAAATTGTGACTATCTATTTTTGACATTTTATCAGAAGTCTTGTATTACATCTTCAAGTTTTGTGACCCAACGAAAAAGATTTTATTGTCATTTATAAAAAAAAAAAACTAAAAAGATTGAAAATTTCAAATGTCTATAAATAACTTAAAAAGATTTGAAATATTTGAAAAAATTTATCATGTATAGAAAATGTCAGTATAAACATTCAGTGAAAATTTCATGTGTCAACAGTAATTTTTGTAGAGTTACACCAATATCTAAAATTGATTTCCTTAAAAATTGATTTTGCATAAAGATTCTCGTTTATGCTTAATTTTTTTTTTTGGTTTTTCCGGATGCTTTTGAAATCTATTGGGAATCTTGAAATTTGACCCCTCAAAGCACCAACTAGATTCTTTTTTTAACAGGGAAAGCAACTGAAGTTGAAAATCAAAGCATTATTTCGACAATTTATCGTGACACAGATACAACATTACAAAATAATACATTCATCGCTCCGCGCAGAATATAAAATTAAGATAATATGAATGAGGAGAGTAAATTTCATTTTAAAAATAGTTCAGCGCAATAGTGATATTGTCAGTAAAAATGTAGAAATATTATGTTGTTCAGCGTCAGTTTTGGTGTTAAAAATATACCAGAAAAATGCGTAGGAGTATCAATATTGCAGAACCGACGCGCCGGCATAGATATTATTACCAGCGTGGTGTGTTTATGATCATACAGTGCGATTATTTTGATGGTAAACAATCTTTACGCTGAAAAAGTCACAATAAATTTCAATAAATTGAGTTAAATACGAAGAATTTTTAAGGTGGATTATTCCTGTAACAGACTAATTAACTATTCGTTATAAATATTGTAATAAATAATAAATATATACAAAACAAGAATAGGTTTTGATCATAATTTAAATAATTCCTTCAAACATTATTGCAATCAATTTACGTATAATATATGATATAAATAAGAAATTTTTGAAAAAAAAATAAGTATGATTATCATTTTTTTTTTTTTAAATTAATTATCGTGCAATTTATTTGGCCAAAAGATTAACTTATAGTACTCATTTAGATTTAACCATATAACTTGGGTATTTTAACTTTTGCAGTCTTATGTTTTTGCGTATTTTTATTATTCGGTCAAAAAAGTGAATAGCTTATACCGCGAAATGTATTTCATGACCTAATTTATTCAATTTTGCATATTATGGCATATATTTGCATTTATAGAGCATATTTCAGGATTTTGTTCATTTTTAATGCATATTGTTGCATATTATTTTTAAAATTACGTACCTACCGAAAAAACGAAAGAATTAAATTATATTTTTCACATCAAACGTCTTATTTTATATTTGGATAGAAAAAAATAAGACCGACGGGCGACGGCTATACCATGAAAAATATATTCTCACCTAATAATTATGATTTTTCCTTTTTAGTTCATTTTTAGTTCATATTAATTTCTTTTTTTTTAAATAATATACCTATAGAATAATATATTGATATTTTTTTCAGGACATTTCAGAGTACATATTTGGTTGGTTATTATTTTATTAAGGCATTTAGTTTATTCTATGATAGTTCTAAACGATAAATTAATTATGAAGTCTTTGAATCTGTGGTTAGTGTACTATAGCAATGTATAATATACTGTACATCTGGTGATTTAATAACGCCTACCAGTTTATTGAATTATTATTATAATTATGGACCGGGCAAAATAAATTATACTCACTTTGACTGACAACTGACAAGTGGCTCATCGGTAATATTACTTAATATACGCTCACCTTACGCCAGGAAAATGACACGCGTGATGTAAACTGGTAGAAATAGAAAATAGTAGGTATATAAATTTAACTCGTATCGCCAAATCAGCAATGATGACGAAAAGTCCGAAAAGAGATACTTTTAATTTTAAATTTATCTACATAATATTATTACTGTAGGTATTTATAATACTAATAATAAAGTTTATGGGATATCAATATGAAAATTCAAAATTCAAAATGTTAAGAAATCAACTAAAAATTAAATCCTTATTTAATAATATTATAAAAATATAAATGTGTTGTTATTTAAAAGATTCGTTTAAATGGTTTTTCTATGTTTCGTAGTCATACTTACCCAACAGCGTTCATCGACATAATAATATAATTATTATGTTGTCGGAGGAGGAGGAGGACCACAGAAAACATTGCGCCCTCGGGCCCATCGAAGTTCACACTCACGATTTCGCCGAAAAAGGGTGTGTTAGCGTACTGGGAAAGGCCATCTAAAGATTGAAAAGTTCGGTGGACCAACTACGTCTTAACCAAGTGTCACCCCGTATACAGAAGTCGATAGAGACGCGCTTTTAAGGAAACTTTTGCAACTCGCAAACTCTATATCTGTTGTTCGAGCAGCTGTCGGATTGGAAGTTGACGGTGTACGCTGTAGCGGATCACGGGCAGACGCTCGCCATTCACATTTGTACCGTTCTGTTTATAGCAGATCACATCTTAACGCCCAATAATTCACTTCCCCGTGGGAAATTTCCTAGTCATCGTCCGATTCACGTCAACTTCGGACGTTCTCCGTGCTGTTGGAAACGTATTATTATAATCGTGGTTCAACAATCGCGCCGAATCATGTTTTAGATTATCTGAATTATAATGTAGGTATTTTTCGCAGAAGGATCAAAGATTTATCACAAATTTTTTTTTTTTTTTTTATTAATAGAATCAAGTTCGCGGCTACTATGGCCATTGGACGAACATTATATTTACAGAATTATACATAGTAATACATTTTTATGTAGAGATACAATATATAAAGGAGAGAAAACAATGAAACATTACGTTAACTTATTGTATTAGATTTTGTTAAGAAGTCCTGTGATGCGGAGAAATTCCAGGGTAGTTGTGAGATTGCTCTGCTCGGGGCTGAGTAATTCAGAGAGCTGGTCCGGAAGGTTCAAATCTCTCCTTGCTTTTTCGTAGCATCGGCAATCCGTGAGGAGGTGTTTGACGGTAAGAGGGGAGCCACAGACGGTACAATCAGGGGGTTCTCCCCTCTTCATGAGGTGTTGGTGGGTTATATGGGTATGTCCAATCCTGAGGCGAGTAATGACTGTCTGGTGTTTCCTGGATATGTTTGCAGGGAACGGCCAAGGGTATGTGGTTCTTTTGATTTCATGTAATTTGGTTGTCTGTTCTGCCCATTTTTTTTCCCATTGGTCATGTACATCTTTAGCAATGATTCTCTTAACGTCTTGGTATGTAAAATCCAAGGACGTGAAAGAGTTATTGGCTAGGTGGGCGAGTTTGGCGGCCTTGTCAGCGAGTTCATTGCCTTCGATATTACATTATCACAAATTAAATAGGTACATAAAGGATACACATCAATTGCACCAAGAAAATAACACAACGAAAACACAAATTTCATCAATTACGTAGACTTAAAAAAATCATAAAAAAATATTCACGATTCACATCCTAAGTTTAAAGTTATTAGAAATAATAGCTACTATAATTTTATTAGACATTTTGTTTTTAATATATGAGTTTTTGTATATTATTATACTATTAAACGAGTTAAAACATATTATAGATTTTTAAAATATTGCTTTTATAATGTGCCTGTGCTAATGGTTATGCTACGTATTGATAATTTGGAAAAATGTAAAATAAATTGTAGATTTTTGGAAGTAGATATTATTCCGTTTTAATCGACTTCTTATTTTATCGCAAATATATGAAAAACGTTTATGAGGTGGTACAATCGATGTTACGCAACACGTACCTATGCAATATTATTTTCAGCTAAAATTATATATTATAAAATGTTAGTTTTTTTTTACCTAGGTATTTTTAACTTGTTAAATACCCGATATAATATTTAGAAAGGCCGTCTACGAGTACGCACTAACAAAAATGAATTTGTTTTTCACATAAATGACCAGAATCACTCGCCAAATGGATTTGAAAAACAATTTTCGAGAAAATTAAGCGTTTAATTAAAAAAAAAAAAATAATTAAAGGATAATTTGTGGAAGTATCAGGTGGTGATATGTCTATAATAATCGTTTTGTTAGCTAGCATTTTCGCATCACACTCGCAATATATGAAGAGCACGGTGTCAGTCACTAGCCAAGATGATGTATTCGCGTGTTTAATTATATTATTACACTATATTATAGATACCTATCTATGTAGAATAATTTAATTTTCAGTGTATTAATATAATACTATTAAACTGTAGTATGACTAACAAAATTTATGATATTCCATAAAAATTAAATTCTAAAAATAGATATTTTACGTAACATTTAAAATTAGTATATTATAAATGCCCATATTAAAGATAAATATTTTAGTTCAGTCATAGAACCCGTTAAATAGGAAATAGAAATCCAACATAACATGTTTTATAATTTCTTAAATTTATTATGATTATACTATTAAGAACTTAGGATTTATTGCAATAAAAATCTCTAAGATATTTAAATATTGTGATTAATAATTATTAAAATTATTAAAATATACAACTTAAATTTTTTCTCGTATAGAAAAACCTATAGTAAATACAAAATGTGAAATCGTGAAAAAATTATTTTAATGGTTTTTTGTCTCAAATTTGTATACAATTTGTCATAAAAATTTAGAATAGTCGTTGATAGTCATGGAACGTAGTATCCAGTCACATACATCAGTATTTAATTCACGTTTTTTATGGTCTACAGCAGTAGTATGATTTAGAGAGTTCAAACACACTAGCCCTTATTCCGTGCGGGTCAATGCCGCGCACTGCCATTCCTGTGTATGCCATTCCATGGCTTTTTCCAACACATTACCTATACATTTTTTACCCTTTAACGATCATGTACCACCCCTTTTATTTTCTCTTATTGAATAAGAAAATTAAATAATATACTATCATTTAAAACATACATTTGAAATATTACATAAGAATTAATAATATTATACAACCATGGTTTGAAATTCCGAAAATCCTATTACTAAATGTGAAAGTGTACAACTTTTAATATTTTTTTTATTTAATGATGATATGTATGTAATAAACAAAACTATTAAATCTATTTAGATAAATTTAAATTAAGCAGAGAGATGTCTACAATATCATCAGTAATAGTACAATCATTCTAGCAACAATTAGCCATTCTCCGTGCTTTAAATCATTTTTACACTGTTTAAAAAAATTAAATTTTCAAGTGTTTCTAAACATTGCTGGTTCAATCACGGATAATGTAGCTAGGTATATACAATAAATCATTAATAAACATACCACCAACACCACCTTCAAAGCGCATCGACTCTACGAACTATACGTTAAACATCGCGAAACGTAAATTTATGCATATTGGGATCGATCCGAGTGATATGTTCAGAGTTGTAGCAGTGCATACAGTAACATCCTCGTGCTATGTTAATATTTAAATTGAGTTCCTAGAACTGAAATTCTCGATAAGTGATAATATTCTATCATTTATTTTAGAGCAGCCAAGAAAAAAAACCCATATTTCTTGAGACAGAGAATTTAAAATTATGCTAGATAAATGCATAACGGGAAAAACACCTTAATAATAGAGTCTAATATACACATAATGAATACCGAGTTCTTTTAAATCATGTGGAACTTATACAACTTCAATATCTATAATGGTTTGAAACAATTATACGAAAATCAACTATCATATTATGCAACTAATCGTCTTAAATCAATTTGAAATATTTACTAAATATCTCGATAGAGAACTTATCAAAGTGGAATCTCCACCAAGAACTAGTGAAGAAATGATTATATATTCATTAAAAATTTACGTGACGATAATATCATTACAAGCAGTCATAAACATGATATTAATTTCATCAGTCAGCTCATAATGTATGCATTGACACAATTAGTAGAAATTCTATACAACGTTGGAATAGGGAAATAACGCCAGAAGTATATCTAATTTAAAAAATATATTTATATCACTCTTATAAATAATTGATACATCTATTATTTAGTTATTTGATGGAAGACAAGATTAAGAAAGCTACGGTGTAAGATCAATATGACGCACTGCAATAAGAATACAAAAGATTTTTATCCGACAAAAATCACATTAAAATATTTTATGTTAAAGAAGCGCTGCGACGGCCGTTTCGAATAATTATTGACGTAGTCGTACAAAGTTACAACAAAATAATATTAATATAGTTTTATTATTATTTTTTGTAAATCAATCGTTTTGTGTACGAACGATTGTCAGAAACCCTTTTATACGTTTCTGTCGACCGTTTAGAATGACTATCGGGTGAATGGTGAATACAGACTTCCGGATATTCATTTTTCACAACAATAACCGACAAACACACATCATAATAACAACAATGTTCTGCGGCATCAGTGTATTATTAACTTCGTAAAATATGTCACAACATAAAATTGTGATTTTGTTCTCATAAGTAGAGATTATTGTTTTAAAATATAATATTATATTATTATACTAGTACGTACAAATGCTACATACTTTAATGCTTTTATTAAATTGCTATTGCTCAACGAAAGGAAATCTCAGTAACGTAACAATATTATTATATTATAGTTTTCCATCACTCAATAACTACTACAGTCTTGTTAAGAATACTTTTCAAATATATTAAAGATACGTATTAAAATACTTCCGTTTAAAAGTATTAAAAATACTTCAACACATACATTATTTTAGTTTAATAAATTTGAAACATTAAACTTGAAAATAAAGACTATTTATAGATTCAAGATAAAAGCCAATCCAACCAAGTGTGGTGGTCTGTGTATGTCGTGGTAAGTGGGACTAGTGGGAGTGAAGGGCTGATTGGGGGTATCAGTCATTCTGTTATATACTTGTATTTCGGCAAAATCTAAAATCTCATTTATAAATTCTCAAAAGTTAGAACCATTATAATACAATATTTTAAAAACAAAATCTAAAGATATGTATATAGGTAACTAATCTGTATCATATCTACTTATTGTGCCAAGTGATGTAGATCGTAGATTGCATTAAAAAATAAAAATTCTAAAACAGACAACAGACAACAGTACATTACCTAAGAAATATTGGGAAATGGAATTACGGTAGAACACTATAGAATGAAAAAAGTATTTTTTAAGTATTTAAAATATAAGTATTCCAATACTTAACAAGACTGCTCAATAATGTTTTTAACTATATAAATCACCCAGTGGATACAATAATAATGTTTAAAGCAGTGGTTTAAAACAAAAATTACCAACTGGATATGTATTTATAATACGTCAAAGGTCCACGGGCGGAACACTATATTTAACCTTTTTTTAAAGGTTTGAAGAAATTAATGTCTGATTTTTCTGAAAGTATTAAGTTATATTTAAAGTTTTATTGATATTTTAAACAAAATAAAATGGACTATGGTTAACGGTAGAATATTTAATATATTGTACGTTTGTAAGTCGGAAACAACATGTGCGAGTATAACGTCCTCGTAATAAATTCTTATAAAAAATGTTCTGCATAGGTTATTTAAATTAAAAATATGTCATTTTGAAATGAAAAAAAATATATTTAAAGATATTTTTTTTTTAATTTTAACGAGAAATATACAATCTGTACCTTTGGGCACAATAAGAATATGTGATATAATATTTTTAATTAAAAGATATAATATTAAAATGTTTACAGTTTTTCGAAAAAATCGTTTTGTAATCACTTCGACTGATTTCAAGTAATCCATAAATGACGACTTTCAAAAACGTTCGAGAAGCTATTTTCAATAGATTTTGTGTTTAGCTCTAATTGAATTACATTACCTATTGTATAATAAGTACTTAACATATTAAGAGCTTTGTGCATTTGAATATATTAAAAATTAAAAACAAATCTATAATCATTTTGAAATCGAGTATTGTTTTAAATGAGATAACATCATAATATTATAAGACTATGCTGGATATATCGATCGATGTCTAATGGGTTTTAACTTTTTACAAACTAAGTCTAAGACTTGTATTGTTTTAATCGAATGAATTGAATTGAATTGAAAATCAATATCATTATTTATTGTATACGTGTCAATCGAAAATGTCTAACTCAACACGTATTTTAATTTCCTTTGTTATCGCATTTTATTCCACGACCATTTTAAGTAAAATCTGTTATGAGTAAAACTTTAAATTTTAATACAATAACAGGAATTGACGAGCTCTTAATATTTACATAGTTTGGTTTTATCACGTTTGTTGTTGGTACTCGTACTTATACACTAAATATTGTTTTCATCGATAAGACACATTATTATTATGCTTAACAAGATGATCTTTAGAACTACATAATAACAACTTTTCATATTATTATATTAAAATTGTATAAAATTATTGTACATTGTATAGGAGTGACTTACCAGGTAGGAAAACGTAATTGGATTCAACTGAGATATAATTATGTACCATTGATTGTTCAACAACAATAAGAGAGACGTGACCAAACTGATTACTACGTTTAGATCTGTAAATTAAAACCAATAAATTATTTTAAACAATTTTCATCTTTTAAATAATTATGAATAGCGGAAATTAAAAGATATTTCGACATTTTTTTATCGGTAACATATGTAATCTTGAATATAATATAGTATCGGAAATAAGTTACCGCTAGACGCTAACGAAAGGATAGGTTTAAAGCGGCTTTAGCGACAATTCGATAACGGTTTCAACTGTTTAAAGTCTTACACTTTCATATTTATTCTTTAATTATCGTAATAATCTATTTTTATCTATCTAAGGATGGTTGTTATCATCAAAGTTTACCAAAACATAAATTTAACGAAAGTTTTATGAAATCTGACAACAGGTAGTTCGATAGGTTAAATAACTATATATTGCACAGCAAGGGGCATAATATTTTACAAAAATTATATTATCATACGCTATTCGCAATCGAGTGAAATAACTAATGTTTTAATTAATCGCAAAACACGTCGAGTGAAAAGACTTGCCCGCTTTAGTAAGTTATCGCGAACGAAGTAAATTAATTTCCACACGCATTATTATAGTCGGCTGATGAAAATAATCGTTGTTATGATTCCGCGGATATAAGAATAATGTCATAATATAAGACACGGTAAAACACATTTGGGCGGAAATTCGAAATAATTTAAACGTAATTATATTGTATTGTCTTTGTATTGTTATTATCATTATGTTGTATAATGTCGTCGCGAGATCGTGAATAATGTGAATTGTCGCAATAATAACATGCCAAGTGGCGCCACGTCGTGGGCCTCGCCGTTTCGACTCGGGGGAATACATATAGTTATTATAGGTAGCGATTATAAACTACACTAAACGTTGCAATGATGTAACCTGCAGGATTTCACTTTTCGGTAGGGTTGATATTTTATTGTAAACGGGACCCTTAGCTAGGATCTCGCGTGTAAACGACGACAATTCTGAATTTCCATGGATATTTTTTAAATTTCACGATTAGGCTTACACGATTTAAATTACGTATATGAATTTAACTAAGTTATAAGTAACTAACTTAAAGTTGCTTATAATTTATAATACATCTGCATAATAATTGTAATATTGTAAAATTATTAAGTTACATTAATCAACTTTATTTGTAAAAATAAAAAAATAAAATACGAATTACTGATGGACACTTCAGTATTGATAATCATGAATATTCAATCGAATAATTTAATCGTGTACAAAAAGTACGAATGTTTTTGAAAAACCTACAGTTTTAATTTTATATTTAAAATCAGGATATTATATATCTTGGTATTTCAATACGTAAATATCAAATTTAGGATAAGTATTTTATGACTTTATGAGTTATATAAATCTTCAAAGTTCAAATGAGCAAATAAGGTGGATCAACACTATACAGAGTAATCACGTACAGATGCACAAAAATTTTGTTTAACGACCATGTAAATTTTTTTTCGACAACATTTGTATTTTTAGAAACAATGAGTGTTCAATGAGAAATTGATCACTCGGTATTGTATTATAACTATAAATAGTATAATAGTATGATATTTTAAGAAACTATTCTATTATTTTATTATTATAAATCAATATGATAATTTACCGGTAATTACAATATTAAATAAATGTATTTGCATTATCATCGCATAGAAATGTATTATTTAACGTTCGTTAAATATTTTAGTTCAAAGAAATTTCTATTTTTCTATTTCTCACCAAGTCAGTAAACGTTCGATTTTGTTCCAGAAAAATCATATTTTTTCCTCGTTAAAGTTATATTGTATAATTTCTTCAAGCTAATATTTTTCAGCAAAGAACAGAAGAAAAACAATACAAAACCCGTCTTTGACCAATACGTGACTTTTCTGAATATTTCAAAGCTCTTATTATATGACTTAGTACACTCTCGCATCTTTTAGGTATCAAATGGCCAAAGAATAGTTCCTTTGTATGGCTCTTATATCACTCTTCCTTTCGAGAAATGAAACTCGCTGAATGATACTTGCCTAGAAAATACTGAGAGATCTCTTAAGTACCAAATAACATTTATGCATCATTAAGTTCAAATCCAAATATTTCAAACAAACTACTTATTATTCTCGAGAAGGATAAACTTCACAAAATTATATTACATAACATAATATTATTATCAGTGAATCAACAATAGTGTGCAATTAATTTTACAAGCGTTTTATGCTAATGTAATTTGTAAAAATACTTTTATAAAATTGCAAACAAAAATGTAATATTTGATAAATTAATAAAGGCCGTAAAGTTATATGTTTTATGCAAAATAAAATGTTTGAGACAGCTGATATTGCCTGATAATATTATTACAAAATCTAACATAATAATATTAAGTATCCAAATCAACTGTGCACCAAACTATAATTAAATGTGGTTTCCTTGTAACGTTGAGTATAATAAATATTCCGACTGGAAAATTTTCAAAAGTGCATCGACCCACTAAAATTTATTCAACGACGGTATAATACAATTCAAATTGCTAAGTTATTTAAAATTGTATAATTTGTAAATTTATGACATTGTAAAAATACGCAGTGTATTGACATAATAAAATTAATAAAAAAAAAAAAAAATTGTGCAGTTGTAAAATTCTCTATTTAAATCATATCGTAAATAATTATTAACGGTATTTATATTGTAGCGATCCCGCATACAAAAGTTGATCTGAAAAGGTAGATGGAGTAGGATTTGTGAATTAATCAAAATTAATAAGTTTATTATTGATTTAAATTGGTTTGTTAAATTAATTAAGCTGTTAAAATTTAAAAAATAAAAAAACTGTGTATCTAATGTATCAGAGATATTCCAATCGATAGAATTTATTAGATTTCAGAAAATATTTGACTGCCTGGAGTCCAAATATCGTTTGATCAAAATATCAAAAAAGTTCGAATTCTTAATTCAAACAGTTTACTGACGTGAAAGTGCTGCTCATACCTATGGGCTCTGACAATTTCGGTCTGGATGCAGTCTATTAGAATCTCTTCTATATTATAGGCCTACTCCTCTTTACTTCTCTTCTCCTAATGACACGAAAGTGTAGTTCCCATAATTATTGTGACGTGAGTACGTGCAAGGACCATAAAATGCAGACGACGACCTATGCCTGTATGGTCGTACTGTGCAAGTACCCTGCAATGTATCTGTGTGTATCTGTGTTTGTATGTTATTGACATAAAAATGCATAGTTTTATTATAATAGCAATACGTATATATGTATATATGTATATATTCACTATCAAAATAGTGTTTGAAATTATCTATTCGCAGTTTGATCGAAAGTTTCCGATTTCAACTCATTCTTTTGCATTCCTATTACGAGTATTAGTGAACAAATGTTTATTTATTTACTAGCATCTACTTGGCATCCCAATTTTATATTTTATTCTTTAGAATATAATTATAATAATTTTGTCCAAGGTACCTCGCCTATTCCTTATTTGGCCTAGCTTATATCGCGAGATTATTGACTGTTTAGTAATTATGCGATCTACTGATAAACTAACCCCCATTACCACATGTCATGAAGTTCAGCTCAAGCCCCCTGTCCGAATTGATGTAAATAATTGTAATATTGTAATTTAACTTATTTTTTATTTTTATTATTTAAATTAAGCCTCGGCAACTATGGCCATTGGCAACAATGGGTTTAAGGTTTAACTCTAAATTATTTACATGTTATATAAGTTACATATTAAATACTATTGATAAGGTTGGACTTAGTAATGAAGGTCATTATTTGTCTTATGTTGTCTGGGTGGAGGGCTTCTGACAAGATGTTTCAGATGCCTGCTTCCCGTCTAAATTTAACTTATTGTTTGTTACTTTAATCTGTATTTAAAACTGTATTATTTTAACTTTTCTATCTATTTCTTTAATCACTTAAGCTTACTTTAAACCATTATTTTACAGATTATACAATTTTCTAGATTAAAAAAAAAAGCTGGTAAGTGGATTTCGCTCTGCTGTACATTAGGGGTTGGGATGGACCTCTGACTAGGGTAGGTTAAATTTGAATGCAATGATAGGTATCATTGTATACGAAAAATGATTCTGAACGGAGATGATTTGTCAGTCTAGGATAATGTATTATATATAAATATTACAATATATTCTATTTTGAAACAAATATTTTATTTTTCAATTAGGTCGCATTTTGCATAGGTATGGTTAATCAAATTTTCCAAAAACATTGCATGTAGTTATCATAATTCATAATACCTTAAATTATCATAGATATACATATGTACACCTGGTTTGAGGATAAATCGTTATCATTACGCGATTTCATAAAAATTTAAAACTCAAACGCTCAAAACATTTTTCCTATAATGACGCTTCAAATTTTATCTATAGCTATTTGAAGCAAAACTTATGGAAAACTTATTGTTGGATTTTATAACCTTAGATATAAATAAAAACAATATTATGAATTTCGAACTACAAAATAATTCGTAAATATTCATGGTTTTGACGATTTTTTGTCAATATTTGAACTTCAAATGTTAATAAATAAAAAAATTGTGCCTTTGTATTCTTATAATTTTTTAATCACTATAAGAATAACTTATGAGGAACTTTGTATTCAATTTTCAAGTATTTTTATAGGGCCGAAAAAATTTTATCGACACTTCAAAAAAAAATTCGAGTACCTACGACTTATACTTTTTGAATAATTTTAAAATAGAGGATAAATCGTTATCGTTACTCCTATATCGTAAAAATTTAAATTTAAAACGCATTTAAAACTTTTCTTATAATAATTACTAAAATTCTCTATACCTACTTGAAGGAAAACTTAGTGTTGTATTTTTAATCCTTAGTTATAAACACAAACAATTTTATGATTTTTCAACTTCAAAATTACTTGCAAATTTACGCGTTTTCGACAGATTTCGTAAGAATTTGAACTATAAACGCTTATAAAAAAAAATTATGATAAACGATTTTTAATTTTTTTTACCGGCACTTAAAAAAAAAATTCTCAAAAAAATTGAAAATTTCAGTGGTGTATAAATAACTCAAAAAAAGTCAAAAATTTTTGAAAATTAAACTGTATATAGATATCACTAACATAAACATTTGATGAAATTTTCAAGTATTTATAGTGATTAGTTTTTGAATTACAACCATATAAAAAAATCGATTTGGTCGAAAACTGGTTTTGCGTAAAAATTCCCGTTTTTCTGTCATTTTTTTTTTATTTTTCTCGATTTTTTTGAAAACTATTGGAAAATTTATGGATTTACTTTTGACTTCTATAATGCACCAAGGATATTCACTTTTACATCGGAAACCACCCCCAAAGTTTGAAATCAAAGCATTATTTCGACTAGTTATGATGTACACAGACACAAGAAAAAACACACACACATTATTATAAAACCAATACATTCATCACTTCGTTCAGAATCTAAAAAAATACATGATGTTTGGAAACATAAATCATGTATATTATATATATATATATATATATATATGTGTATCTTGTGCGGTATACGTTAGTACACAGCAATATACATAACGACATTATTCTTGAGCTTACATAGAAATAATAATTAAAATTATATTTTCACTCTAATACACTCCTATGTCTAGTCGATTCACTTACGCATATATATATATATACATATATATTATGTCTGTTGTCTGTTGGGTATCGTTGAATTCATTGTTCTAAGGATACTAACACCACATGGCTCCGATTTCTTGACAATAAGCACGCGCATTATTAAACTATTGTTCATGGTTACGACTTGGTAAAATAACAATGCGATATTACCAGTCTTTTGCGCGAGGTATACCCCACGAATTAAAAATGTAATATTGTTAATCGTGCTCGATATATGGTAACACTGCGTTGACACGAAGTATGTACAGACAACAGATTCGCGGGTAAATCAGTTAGATACACTTTTTTCCATGCTTCATAAACTAAGAAAGTAATCAAGATAAGCGATCAAATGCCATGCCAAATTAGTCTACTAAAGTAGACTTAGTTAAAACTGAGCGGAACAAAACGCATTTGTTTATCATTGAAATACCAAAAGTTAATAAATCTGGTTGTGTCGGATACAGTCTCTCGATAAGGATAAACTTACTTATTGTTGATTTTATTATTATTCTTACTATTTTGTGTATAAATTTTTTTTTTATTGTTAATTCCACGGTATTAATGGCCAGTGTATATTCAGACGGGAACGTTTGAATAAGTCTAATACTGTTAAACGAATCGATTTAGTATAATTTTGTTTTAAAAACGCATTGCCATATTATTATTATACCAACAACAGAATCGCCCATGGAGGAGTTATTGCGATTCAAACGAATCCTTACGTTCTTTTAAAACAAAAACCCATTGCACTTTAGAATAAGTATTGAATTATTCTAAGAGCGCATTTAATCTCATATTATTCTAATAATAAATTCGTAGTTAAAAACTTAAAACAAATAACAGATCGATATTTAAAAATACGTATTTTTTGTGGAAATACCAACTTACTAATAATTTAAACTGTGACTGAAAATGTTATCTATTATACAGATATTTGGTTAAAACTTTAAGTCTCTATGATTTTATTCGCTTTATACATTTTTTTTTTTTTCATCAACCATCATATTATTATTTAAAATGTGATCATTAAACGTAGTAATATCAGACATTGAAAACAATTTCAGTACAAAATATAAATTTAGAAATACGTATAGTTCAACTTCAAGTGAATGAAATACAAATATTAAATAGAATCAAATTGCGACCAATACACCATCAACAATCGATTTATATGCTATTATATGGTATCTATAAAAATAAAGTCGATCGCCCAGTGTATTCTTACACATGTGTTGAAAACATTAACTGAGAGGGATAAAGTGCAATTTCTGGGGGGCGTTTATAGATATATTTGTTAGATGTTCGTTATTGATACTATGAATATATATTATACATAATTATAGCATATATCCCAACCACTTCGTGAAATCGATCTTTTCGTAAAAATTCGTTCATTTCACGAAGTGGAAATAGCTTTTTCACAGTTTGTGAAATACGAAACTATTGTACGAAATGGTCACTCCAATTGGACGTCGTGTAATTTTCTTCCCAAAGGGGTCATTTATTTTAATATTTAGCTCACGTAATTATTATTTTTATTAATATTGGTTATTTTATATGTTACCTATATTATACACAAATCTTATTTATTCATAAGTAGGGCTGGGATTTCGATGCACTTTGCAAGGTTTTCAAAAGCTTACTGTGCGATGCTCGTCTGGTCACAAATTTGTTTTATGTACTTATGAATGAGAATAAGAAAATTTATTTTGCATTTTTTGGGATTTTTTAGTTTTTAGGGCATTTTAGAGTTATTGGAGCATTTTTTGAGTTTTTGGAAACCAAGTATGAATTTTAAATTATATTTTAAGACTTTTACACCAACATGGTTTTTATATAAATATTAGAAATTATAATAAAGTAGGTACTCGTAATTCGTATTATATTATTGGACAAGGTTTGAGTAAACACTATCCGTATTTCCTGCTAAATAATTTTAAATCGGTAAAATCGACGTCCGATGGTATAGTTCGACGTTTAGCACGAATTTTGTCGTCGTAAACACCGTTTTATTACTCTAGTTAATTTTTTTAAGGACATTTGTTGGAATTTTTTAGGGCATTAAAATCCCAGCCCTACTCATAAGTTATGAGTTCATGACATATATTTTAATATTACATGCAATTTTATATACATATTCAAAAAAGTAGTATTTATTTTAATTTTATTTAAGATACTTATTTACGAAAAAATTGTGTTTCTTTTTTTGTATGTTTAAAAGTAAAAAATCTTGTATGGTATTAAATATGAATTTTTTTGTTTTTATTCAAATGTCTAATGTTAAGAGTAAGTAAAAACCATGAGTTAATTAATTGAAGAAAGAAGACCACCCAAATCCCAATGTTGACACTTTAAATATAACATAAATAAATATTAGAGTGACAATTTCGTGAAATGTATTTGTACTTCACGAAGTGTGAAATTCTGTCTCCATTTCATGAAAAGATCAATTTCGTGAAGTGGCTACGACGTTTATTATAATATTATACACGGACGCGAGACTGGTGGCCGCTTACGGAAAAGTATCACTCTTATAGGAGAGATTAAGCTTTTCTTTTTCGTATAGAAATAATAAATTATAATTTTATAAAAAGCTATATCAGAAATATCAATATTTTACGTTTGCTTGTAAATTATAAAACGCGTCTTCGTTGATGTCATTGACGTCGGTAACGAATATGGTAAAGAATGCGGCTGGATAATCATCTCGAAAATCGAACGTATTGCCATTTGGTAATGACGAAATAATAATAATAATAATAAGTAATACTGACTTCCTAAAACAAAAAAAAATCAATTGATATAAATTCCTACCTTCTTCACGTCCATGACCGACGTCATCATTTTAATATCATCATCATTATTATTATTATTATTATTATCATCATCATCATCATCGGAACGGACGAATATAATATTATAATATGTTTAATGGGCTTTCTATCGGAACGACGGTGGTATTTTTGAAATTTCGGACACGGTGATGAAGATGGTGGTGGAAATAAAGCGATGGTGGGGGGAAAGGTGCGAGGGAAATAGTTCTCGATTACCGAGAGGGAAAAAGTGGCAAAAAAAATATATGTACAAAAAATACGCCTCGCATTTGATAAAAAGGCGAATAAAAATTCAAATTCCATGCAAATTAACTTTATTCCGCGGAGCAGCCGTATATTATATTAGTTCACACGCCACGACGCCGACGTTGCGGTTCCTTTTTTTCTATACATATGCGTATTACATTATTATTATTATTACATAGTCGCTCAGCCGTCGGGTCTCGAGTACGAGTGTGTGAATTTAATTTCCTTTCCGTTTTTTACCACGTCCCCGAACGGAAGGGAAAAAAGTCATCTACAACTATGAGGGACGAACCAAAACACGATATTACGATAATATATATGCGATAAGAATAACCCTTTATTATGATTAGTATATTGTAGTAGGTGAATATTATAGTAATATATACATACCGTCATTATTACGGTCGTTTGTTTGACGACGATGTACGCCCCCGAAGCGCCGTTGGTTGTCTGAACATTGTTTTTTTCTCAAGCTATAACACACGTTAGGTATATATAGAATGAGCAATATATTGTATATATTGTATATAGGTACACGATATAAAATTATAAAACAAAATTTGATTCGATGCTCAAGGGAACAGCTAGATAATAGTTCTGATGACTTTGTTAGGTGTTTAAATAGTTTACATCAGAACTAGAAGTTAACCAATCTCACTTAAAATAACTGTAGTACTATGTCAGCTAAATATTCCGTACGCACGAGAGTGAGTGTGATTGGTGGTAAATCGAGTTGGACCGATTTTTTTGTGGAGGGATTTAGCCAGTACACATGTGGCATGAAGTGACAGCAACTTATTTTTAACGAACCTGACAAATATAGAAATAAAAAATTATTGAGTTTATAAAATTTGAGTATCAGGGATTCACTTTTGTACTCGTTCTCCGGATAAGATGTTAATATTATTTAAACGTGAACAATTGTTTTTTAAATAGTGTGTGGTCGTAGAATTAATATAATAAAAATTGATTAATCCGACGCAACCAACACTATAATGTTGGTTACGTCTAGGTATATGTATGGGAATATGTAACACAAATGAACGAAAGTATTATATTCTGTAAAAAGCAAATGGAAGATTGGGAGAATCGAAGTAATGGTTCAAGTGTTTGTACAAAATCGATTTCGTCGAAACGGGTTTTGCGTAAAAATTCCCGTTTTTCTGTCATTTTATTTTTGTTTTTCTCGATTTTTTTGAAAACTGTTGGAAAATGTTTACTTTTGACCTCTATAATGCACCAAGGATCTTCATTTTTACATCGGAAACCACCCCCAAAGTTTGAAATCGAAGCATTATTTCGACTAGTTATGCTGTACACAGACACAAAAAAAAAAAAAAAACACACATCATTGTAAAATCAATACATTCATCACTTCGTTCAGAATCTAAAACAAAACAAAGTCAAATTAAGTACAGAACGCGATTTTTTGGCGACCATCTAAAATTGTTGTCTCAATTAAATATTATAATATGCGGTTGTACTTAAATTTATGCGTTTCAAAAACATATATCTAAATAAACATTACATTGTTGGAAAACTCTGTATAATCAACATCGCATATAAAAAGTTATTGGTGGGTACTATATAGCCACTAGGCGACTTTTATAATTAAATAAGCCGATTTACATCGTATATTTTAATACTTTAATGATATTATTTTTAATTATTCTTTTAGTTTAAAATATTAATGTTTATTTGGCTCATAGCCCCAGACAATTAAATATAAATAATTTACCATCATTGTAATGTTCGTCCATGCAATTGTTATTTATTATTATAAGATATTATATTTTTAATTCTATTATGTACATTTATGTATTATAAATATTAAATGTTAGTGTTATTGTTATGTCTATTGTAAAAGTTGAATATCTATACAAGATGCTTATTTTTTTATAATAATAAGAGTGACTTTTACAAAACTATTGTCGTTTATTATATACTATATATACAGAATATTTCGAATACTAAAAAATGGATTTGAATTATGTATATTATTTTTTTTATATTTTCTTATTTTTTTTTCCAATGAGTACAAATAAAACAGATAACACAATACTGATTTAAAATTGAAGGATTATTCAATAATTACACTACCTATTAATAATAAAATATCAAATATATGGTTTAGTTAAATAATAAAAAGTAAATTTTACATAATACATAAATACATAATAGGTACATAAATATTAATCACGTGTTAAAACTATTAAAATATATTTAATAAACCATTAATACAATACGAATAGGTATGCGATTTAAAAGTTGAAATATTAGGTCAAAATATTATAATATCCTACCCTGACCAAGTTACACAATTTACACAAATAGTATAGTTCTTAAATTATTCCTATCAATTATATAACTAATTAAATTAAATTCCTTTCATTATCAATCTGGAGGTCCACAACTCTTGGTCAAACTTTAAATATTATTGCTATTTATTACGGGTATAGTAGATATTAATCAGATAAAAAAAATAATCATTTAATTTAGAATTGGACTAATATTTATTTAAATCATTTTAATTGAATTGAAGAATGGGATAAAAATAATCGTAGAAGTAAAATAAATATTTGCGTCTAATGGGTATGTAGTTAGGTATAGGTATGTATATTAAGCAAAGAGAATTGGAAATTAATCCTAACACATAATTCAAATTCACTTGTTTTAATTAGTATACATCGTTCTTGGTTAAAATGAAACATTTCAAACAAATTAAAACAAATTGAAACAATAAAATGTTATTTTTTTTTAGTAAATCGTGATTTAAATGCTATGAATGCTTTGTTTTATATATGAGTACCTATTTGTAATTTTAAGGTAAAAAAAACGTTGATAATGAATTGAAAATACGCTTATAGTTAATCATTTTTTAAATATTTTTATAATAACGATTTCAAAGAAACTATAAATTAAATTTCTAATGAGTTTTTGTACTTATAGATGTTAGTTATATTGAAATATGTACATATCTTTGGCACCTTTGTAAAAGGTTAGAAAATGTATAAACCACCAAACACCGATATTTAATCCTTTGATTATTAATTGAAACTTTACCAGACTATTAAAATAAAAGGCACCTACACAATAATAATTATTATAATTTATTCAACAAAAGTGACATTGTCTTGAAAATATCAAATTAAGATATATCATGATATTAAACAAAGATTTTATCATAATGAAATAAATTAACAGACTGTTTACACTGTCTAAAGTTATACATTTACGATGCAATGCAATTATAAAATGAAATAATTTAGTTATTGTAAACCACGAAGGGATAATAGTTAATAGTTAATAGTTTGGTATTTATCAAGAATAAATGTCTTATAAAATATATATTTTTATTTATTATAGTTAATTTTATCATGGATTAGAGAATTATCAATGTTAAAAGTTAATTGACAATATTGTGTGTTTCGAACAAAATAATTGTTATATTATCTACCCCATGTGGCCAGTCTTCAATACAAAATAATTTAATTTAATAATTCATGTATCTAGCTGGCTGCAGAGATTCCTGACAAGTGAAAATACAAGTTTATTAATTCACCTTGAAGTTGTTCGAAACGGAAGTTTGCCTTAAGTGGTGAGCAGACTTGAAAGGACGGTTTGAAGTGAATCGGGTGAGGTGGCGGCGTACGAGTAAGCACTGGTCGACTGCGATGATGGGATGCGCGTGGATAAAATTGTCCAGCTGACGGTTAAACCGGAAGCGATCGCCGTGGAAGTGGCCGCACATTTTGCAGAAGACTTTCGACAGCACTGATCTTTAAGCAGTTCGAATAATAAATATTTTTCAGTTCATTTTTAAGATTTTGGCCACATCAGGGGAATGGTTTTTATTCACATATTATATCTACAATAACGATCCTATGAAAATTGATACATAATACCAGTCGGCTTTTGTAAGATCGAACGGAAAATTAAACCAACGACAGTTACAGTTAATTTGAATCGAAATCAATATTATATTGTATTATATTATTATTTGAGATAGCTCGAGGCTTGTCGAAAAAAAAACGATTTTCAATACCACGCGTTACTGTAAAAAAAACCATAAAACATAAGCCCCGTTATGATGGACTTATATTCATATTGACCTAAATATAATAATAATATTGCCAGTAAAAATAATTTTAATTTTAAAGAAGTAATTTGTTAATTGGAATAAAGATATTTCTTTGCAGCCATATTTAATTTTACTCATCGAATACTATGGCCATTTAAATATGGAGAGGATGAGGAGAGCACGAAAAAAATAAGATATATAATAAAAATCAAATATTAAATGTCAACAAATGTACAGCTAAATAAATACTTTTTTTTATTAACTACATTATGTTAAAATATTATATATTTCTTCATTGGAAATTATTATTGATATTTAATGAACTTCCCCTTTAGTTTATATTTGTATAAATTCTTATAGATTCGTAACATTTGTGCCAAAATTTAAAATTCATAGTATAAATTATTATACTAATAACTATTAAAATTGAATTTGTAATCGTTTATAATCGTAAAATTAAAAATAATCCAATTACAACAAACATCTTAAGTCCATTTTTTTCTTTAGCAAGGACTACGTTCACTAAAGTAACGTAGATAAGCAACGCCCTAAGAAGTACCTATTCACGTACGACCAGTCTTTGGAAAAAAATGGGTTAAAGTCTTGCCAACAATTTTAATTTTATATGTAAGCCGTAAAGGATCTATAAATTATAGTAAAATTTTTATTTTAAAGATTTATTAATTCGATTATTTTAATTCTACCATCATGGGAAATAAATTTGTGGACATTGTAATGAATACACAGAGGATATTATAAATGATAAAATATTCTAAAACTTCAATACAAAAAATTCCATTTAATATAATTATCCGTTTAATGAAATAGTTTTGAGAACCAAATAAAATTTATTTAATTCTATTTACTAACATTTTCTATAATTTGAATTTTTTTATGCCCCGTGAGATTTCTCGACATGGAAGTTTTTCTGTATTAATTACGGATTATTATTATGCGGCTGCTCCAATACATAAAACAGAACCATTTGTTGATTAAACATATAATACATGAAAAACAAATTGAAAATCTCCTAACTGAATAATTGAAGTACAATTCGTTTTAACATAAAGTAATATCCATATCGCTATCTTAATATTTACGCGAAAACACGTCTTTGGAATTTGATGGATGCATACAAGAATGTTTCTAATTAATTCAAAATATATCTGACGACGAAGTCGGGTTGAGAAATAATAATTATGCTAAAACCGTAGTATATGAGTGTGCACCACTGCAGCGAGCGTATATATTATATTTTGATATGGTTGGTAAGTAGCTGGTAGGTTTCTACTACTATTTTAAGACTGTTTAATATAAGAGCACTTTCTTCCTTCAGAGGAATCGTATGTCAACGAAAACGATTCAGCCAAAAATTAATGGTATCGAGTATAAATATTAAATCCTATACAATATACACTATATAGGTAATACAAGTGACAAGAATAATGGAAGTAGACTATCATTAAACATGCCATTTCCTTAAATCAAAAATTAATATTACAACATTTATAACCACTTCATCGGATCCCATATCAACCAAAAGTCTCTTAGAAAGTACAATGTATAATATATGAATTACATAGGTACTTGTTGAAAGTGCTTCTAAAATAATAAAATATATTATTTAAATGAACTTGAAAAAAAAAATAGCCAAATGAAAAAATATTTAAATACAATCAATAGTATAAAGTAATAGCAATAGTAATAGTTAATCGCGTATGGTAAAATTGTGATTAAATATATTAGAAATACTTTTAAACTATACTATGTGACTACGAAAAAGTTGCTGTCTATAGGAGCACGATTTGTTTAAATAAGTTATTTTTGTAGGTATATTTACATATTTGCTTAATTTAAATATAGATAAATTCAATAGAAAAAAATCCCAACAATTTAGCGAAATTAATCTGTTATAAAAGAAAGCTTGGATTTTTTTTAACGTCATGTACTCATGTGGGTAGTTTTAAATTTAAATTCACACAATAGTTATCTAATTTATATTTTTAATTTCCTTGATGAATACATCAATGAGGTTATATTCTCAAGTAATAGAAAAATCAAAAGATCTCAAAAATCTCAAAATCTGATCTCGTAAGAGATTTATAAAATAAAATATTTTCAACTTCACTTTCTTATGTATCAGTTGATAAATCCGAGTATGGTTTGTATGTCATCGCGGAAAGCGATTGGATATAACGACCATAATAGTTAACGAACTGCTGTATTATGCGACTACCTATATTGAACTATATTGATATAGATTGAACGAATTACGATTTCTTATGGCAGGGCTAATGACGGTGTGGTGAGGCCGGCGGCGGCACTGATTGGACTAGGCTGTTGCGCGGGTCCGTGGTGGTTATAATACTTGTTGGTGGTGTTGTGGTGTATGTTCGTGGAATAACCACCTCCATTGCCACTATCCAATATTTTATCCTGTTGAATGCATCCGTGAAGGGTTTAGCGAGACCTCGTAAGGGGTGGGAGGGATGGTATATATATTCTATAATAATAATAATAATATGACACCACGCGGTGAACTCGTATAATATGGCCGCAGCGATATTATTAATATAACAAATAATAACTGACTCGCATACAACACAGTAAAGTTGCGGTGAATAGTAATAATAATAATAATAATGATGATAACAATAATGTAGTAGTGCGAAACGTGCGACGGCGGCTGGTCCGGCGGATAAATACGATGACGGATGGGCTCGTGGCGGCGGATGATCGATCAAAAAGATTGTAAGTCGTACATTCATACCTACATATACATATATACCGCGAATAGCTTTAAATATATTATTATTATTATTATTGTATACATATATATTATACACGGAAGCGCTGCAGCCGCAGGTTTGTAATAATAAAAACGTTGGGCGGATGTGGTCGTCTTTTTAAAAGATTTAAGCGGTGAATAAAAAGAGGGAAAGAGAGAGAGAGAGAGTAAAAAACGGAAATTAAAATAAAAAGCTACAACTGTCAGGCGCATGGCGGACAATATAATACAGGAATATACTCGTATATATTATATTATTATAATAAAGCGATATAAATCGTATAATAATAATAATAATACACGTATATAGTTTCATCACGTTGTTATAATCCTAACGCGTATCAAAAATAATATAATATAATAACTGATGCTGCGTAATGACATAGGTATTAGTATATTATAATGTGGCTCACGTATTGTTTATTATTATAAAAGATACGGTTACGGTAATTGTTGATGTAATATTTTATCATTAAATTCTACGTAAAAAAATAAAAACATCATCTCGCAGTCGCGTTGTGAGCGTTATAATAATAATAATAATAATAATATAATTATCATTGTTTGCAAGTCTGACGATCAGGCGGCGGCGTCGGTTGGGAGGATAGGCATCATATGATATTATTATTATTATAGTCGTCCCGCGAGTATTGTACGTTGGCCCGCAAACACCGGATCGGAGGCGTCGGCGGCGGTGGTGATAAATTTCAATTAATCGCACGTCGGTCACCACCGTGGCGCTTATATTATTATGATTATTATTTTACGATTATATATACTATCATTATCGTTACTGTTTTGTTTTTTTTTACCCGTTTGCAGATTATTCGTATATTATGTGGGTTGGCGTGTACCGAATATAATAATAATAATAATAATAATAATAATATCTTTGTCGCAGCGCTGCGTGCGAGCGCGTGACGCACCGGTGGAAAAAAGATTCGTGAATCCTAATTATACGTCACGGGGTACGTATGTGTGTAAGTGGGGAGGGGTGGTTGACGATGACTAAGGGAAGGGCATGAACCGATGGGGAAGGGGAAGTTCGTCTCCTATACTTGCCACCCCTATAGTCAGCAATACGGCCGACCGCCTGTGTTCATTGTGTTGTTGTTGTTATTATTATTATTATTACTATTACTATTATTATTATTATCATTATTATTACTCGGGTGGTTTTACTCCGTACGCAAACACAATGTGGTGTCCTCTTCCCCTAATCCCTGCACTCCTGCACCAGATCCTTCTCTTCCTTTGCATCCTGTTCTCTCTCCGTCCGATGATTATATTAGCACGTATAATACACACACACACACACACACACACACAAACGTGCATTATATTGTGATACACACACGTACGGGATCGCTCGCGCCATATACACGCTATGGCGACATTTACGGGGTGGCGTGTGGGTGTGCAGGGACCAAAGAGGGGTGATTGGTGGGAGGGTGTGATGACGTGTCCGGCGGAGCTACTCTTAATTACCTCGGCGGCGGGAAACATTGATGATGCTGCGGCGCCGAGTCGTTACCACACACCGTCACCATCACCGACGACCCGAAGTGAAAATAATGAAATGAAATTGGTCGGTCACAGTGCGAGATATATTATTTAAGCGCACACTATATTATAATAGAAAGATAGTGAAGAAAACATTAAATGTCTACAACAGCGTTTCCCAAACCATGGGTCGCGACTCGCGGTTACGATTACCGTTATTTTAGTCGTAAATTGATAAATAGTATAAATAACTAGTATTGTAGAATAAATGACGTAAAGTTATTATGATTATGGAATTTTTTTTATCTTATCGGTAAATGTGCTAATGACTAGTAACTAGTCGATATTCACACTAAATTTTCTATTATACTAATTTTTTGTATTTTTTTTATTATTTATTTTATTTATTTATTAATTAAGTTATTATTATTCAGTATATTGTATTCGTATTGTATTTTATAAAAAAACTCAATGATAAAATGGATTATAGTAAAAATTTTATTTATTTAAGGCATACTTTTTTTAAGGAGGGGGGGTCGCGTATCTAATAAAGATTAAATGTATGGGTCGCCATTGCAAAAAGGTTGGGAAACGCTGGTCTACAAAATCATGATATTTTAGATACCTTCGGCAATTTTATAGTATACTTATATTCAAAAACTAGTTATTTTGATTTCAAAGGACGCTATCATATGCTTATCCTGGTTTTTATTCTAGAAAAATATTCTAATCCTCCGTAGCATGTACGAAAGAAGGATTCTAAATGACCGAATCACGTTAAACCATCTCAAGCAATAACACGTAATGAACCGAAAATAATATCCAAAATGTAATTTGGGTTTTTTTTTTGAGAAAATTGTGAAACATTTCAATCAGTTTCCCAGAATTAAAATCAGAGCTAGTATTATTGTGATATACTATTGCAATTAGAATCGTCCGTCTGAGGAAAAATATAACTTTTTTTCACAATGCGATACACAATCGTGAACTACGCAACGAAAACAGATTGATTTGACCAAAATTCTTATTCCTTATACAAGTGATAATATCTGGTTTAACCTATTAATTTTATGTACAATATGGCTCTAAAAATTTGTCAAAAACTGGACAATCACTATCTACAACTTTAATTTTGAACTAAAATAGTAGAATGACTAGAATTGCATTGAAAATACTCAAAGTATATAGAAATAGAATATATCGTACACAACAACACGATATTCCCTTAAATCATACTATTGTTAACAGAGTTTGTATAGTACAAAAATGTAAAAATACTCATAAATACACTGTAGGGATAGTAAATAAAATAAAACATGTTCTTCCCATCAAAACCAAATAATATTCATTCAAATGATTTTGTTTTTTAAATATATATTAATATATTATTTGTATTGATTTAATAGATTTTAATAATTACAATATGATAATGTTCGTATTGATTTGGTATGCATTAAGATTGAATAGGTTATCGCAACTTTATCATAGATGTATCATTACATTATAGAAAACTCTTTGAACGTACATAATGCATAATATTATTCACTACTTATACTTATACTGTTATACAACATTAAATGGTATAATTTTAACTGCATGAAAAAAATAAAATAAATTAAAAGTTATTGCTGTAATGTAGTTAAACATGGTTTGAAAATCCTATTTATTTTTTTAAATAATAAATGACAAAATAATTTTATTAGAAAAAGTGTAATAACGAAATATGTAGAATATTTTTTAAAGAATATTTTATAGATTATCTGTAATTTTCATAATTTTCAAATTAGTTCTAGGTTATAACTTATAATAGATATTAATGTATTTAAATGATATGCAAGCAACATTAGTAGATAAAACAACATTTCCAAAGTATAGAAGATTCTATATTTTCAACTAAAATTAATTATTCATCAATTGATGATCTTTTTCAATGTAATAACCAGAATACTTTGTGTAAAATAAACATTTAAATATATTATTAATCTAAAGATATCATTGCCAATTTTTTCAGAATAATTGATAATAGTAAATTAATGCGTAATATTTTACTGGTTAAAACTTAACCATCAAAATTATCAGCTATAAAACATATTATTATCTGGCCATACTAATCTGGAATTGTTAAAAGTTCAAAGTAAGTAATCATATTCTCACGGAATAAAATAAATTCTTTAATAAAAATAAATGGTAAAAAGTTTTATCTCAGTAAAATTGTATAAACTATCCAATAATATCATAACATTAGCATATTTAAAAAATAAAAATCTGTGTATATAATCATATATAATATATGATGGATCATGGTGTTTACCATAATGTTTGACAGTTGAAAAAATAAGAAGGAAGTTAAACCATACCTACCACATTAATTGTGAAAACCATTGGGCTTAAAATATATTTTCAGTTCTTACAATTATTTCCTAGGTAGGTTAACCTACAGTTAATATTCTATACACACAACGGAATTGACGTGGTATGTTCTATAATACGGGTCGTACAGGAAAAAATGAAGAACATGGAAATCTCGATTCGGATTAAGTTTCCAATATATTATATTACCATTTAAATAATCATATTATAATAAGAAAATACAATTTTTTTTCTTAGATCAAGTACATAATATAATGTTTATATCTATATTATTAACGTATAGTCATACCTAATATAATACAAAGTATAAAAATCACTGAAACCTAGATCAAAGCTAAATTCGTTCACAACAATTTTAACAAACAGTATTATGGTATAGGTACCTCCACATGCGTATTATACACTCTAATAGTATATAGGGGGTAAAACAAATAGTGATTTGTTTTTAAACCTCTCAAAAGATATACTTATGCAAATACACATATATACATTATACGTATCGCGACGTAATACGATAGAATATTATAGTGAAGTTTTGATAAAACACCATAATATATCTACCACAGAGTTTCCTTTGAGAGATCAATATTCATTTAGCGAAACACAAATTTAAAAAGACCCTCAAGTATTATATTATTATCATTATTTTAAAACAATAATAATAATTACATGCGGACGAAATCATTTGATGATGCAACACATTTCATGTAATAAATATATTTTTATTGCACCGCAGTATCGTCCTCGTATTATTATTATTATTATTATTTTCGTTATTATATTATGATACGTATACGTACTGTTCCTCGGTTAGTGGAGAATGAGTGTGTCCGTGTTTTATTCATCAGTTGCTCGAGAGTCTCTTCAAACGAACAAATGTAATGAGTGAAAAGGTTTTTCGACTTTTGTGCATAGTATTTGATACGCATATTAAAATAATACCAAGTGACATTGATTCGTATCAACGTGTTTGTAATACAAAACACCCCCTGAAGAACGAAAAGAAAAAAAAATATAGAAATTTTTTCTCAATAATTATCATTAAAAAACATTGTACAATGATTTGATAATATTAATTTTTTTTGGTGGTACATAAATAATACATTTTTTTGAACAACTAATGTTGTTTGAATTTCCGATAGTCATACCAATTAAATATGAGTCTTTGAGTATATATAAACAGCCAGACCCACTTAAATTAAACAGCTGAAGGATGATATGATGTGTTTCAAAAATATTTGAAATATATAAATGCATGTTTAACTATGCTGCAGTCGAGCTACAATGCTATATTATTAATATAGGTATATAAAAAAGATATATTGCGGTAACGGTTACAATTAAAAAATTATGAGAATTCCAAGAAAGTTATGAAAACTGCTTAAAATAGTAAGGATTATAATAACAATAATTGAATTAATATAATATTATATGTTATATGTATATGCTAAAGAACACCAATTTAAATATTTATAAACAACTTAAACTATCCAACGCTATATACGTATTAATAATTGTTTAAAAATATTATTTCTGATGTAATGAACCTTGGATTTGCGGTCAACTGACTTTTATTTTTAAAACGACATTAAGAAACATAGAAAACTAGCTGTGTAACCATTGTCCGAGAAAAAATGAAGAAACATAAAACACAGGGTACTACCGGCATATCTCAGCTTTGGTGTATCTCACTTTGTGAACTAATTTGACCGAGATGGTAAATCCACCTGTGGCGGATGGGATAAGCACATGGTATATTGTTAAACATAAATCACAAACTACTCTAAACTTTTTTGATATCTCAAAAAACGATCGCTGAAACTTTTGCCAAAACTAGTCTAGTAGTTTTGGTGTCTGTAAGCAGCTATAAGCATACAAACATTTCCTTTTGTTATACATTATTTAAATAACAAACAATTAATTAAATATTAGTATTATTTATTTTTATTTTTTTTATATAAAATCACAGCAACGCATGAACAGCTTTTTTCATTGTATTTCTACAGCATTGTAATTATGTGAAATGCCCTATATATATATATATTAAATAAACAAGAAAAATTCTAATTTGGTGAGCCAAAACGAAATTCTTGTATTATTTAAATAATAGCAATCTATAGGGTTTTGAAATAAACACTCCTTGAATGGCAAAAAATATTTATGCAAACTTAAGTGGTAATTGGTTTAGTAATTTCTTAGTATATAAAATTATAAACTATATAATCGTGCATTTATTTTTATACGTAAATATAAAATAATATAATATAATTTATATAAATAATATTATACGTTTATGGAAATAATATTTTAAACATATTAATAAAATATAGTATATACCATATATGAATTACTAATTCATAATACTTCATAAAGTAATAGGTAGTCAAGTACGTAGAAGTACGTAGGTCTCTACATAGATTTTATAAACGAAAAATCTTCTTTGACTTCATGTAGTACACACATAATCACAATAAAAACTATAACACATTAGAATTCTACTAAATCATTATAGGTTTTAAGAAACTTTGTTGTCACTTTTCAGGAAATTTATCTATACAAATTAAATAGTTGACAATTATTAATATCATATAAAGAAAAAACAAAAGAAGTACCCTTAGTCATAATTTTAGACATATAAAAAAAATTACTCGTGTTTATCTACAAATCTGGCTCAATCGACTAGAAGTGATTAAATTAACTATAGTCAAATAATGTATTGTGTTGGAAAATGGTATCAAGAAATAAAGTGAAACATTTAATAAATACATTTTGTCAGGTAAAAATATTGTGTTGTTAAATGTTTTTAAAATTTTAATATTTTGGCTTACATGACTAAAAGTTTCATCACTACTCACTCAGAATCTAATATAGGGAATACAAAATTAAAAAACACAATACACAGATGTTACGAATATTTTATAGTCGTAGTTATAGTTAAACGGTGGACAATGGGATTTTGTTGATTTTATTCTTTGTTTCAAAAACGAAAACGAAATAATATTCTGTCTAAGTAGTAAGTACATAGGTGCACGTATATTAAACATTATATGCATTACCAGCTATATATGATGACATTCATAGGATCTGTCGGAAACGTTTCTTTTGAAATACGAGAGCAATATTCATTCGGCAAAACACTCAGTCGAAAAGACCCACAATACACATTACGCATAAATATTATACATAGTAATAATAATCATCATTACGCGTGGGAGTAGAATCATTATATGTCGAGAAGAGACGTATTTTAGGATATTGTACTGGAGCATATTATTGTACGCCAATAATGTTTACTTACCGTGTGGATTATACACGTGCATAATATTATACTGTGTGTATTCCTCGGTAATATTCACACGTGAACGAGTGAATGTCCGGGAGTTCTTATTCATTCGCACGATAATAAGAGTTACTTCAAACAAAACTAAAGTATAAAAGCATAAAAGGTTTTCGTGCCCGTGCGCCGCGCCGGCTACGAACACAAATTCTCAGCTAAGTAATACGAAACTGCTCTCCCGAAAGTTTTTATAAAAAAAAAAAATACAAAAAACCATCTGTGAAATGTTTTTGACAAATAAAATGATGGAAATAACTTTCGAATTTCGTGCGGAACGTCGAACGTTGTCCTAGCATACAATTTTAAATGATTTGTGTATTTGAATATTATTGTATGGATTTTACAGCTCTGCTTTTGCTATGCATCTGATTATCAATTCATACATCGTAAAATAAAAGTAAGACCGAGGGGAGGGAACATCCCAACATAATATTATACTATCAAAGATGGAAGAGCTCGAAGAGTAACCCAAAGCTCAAGGTAATGACCTATCATCAGATGTTTAAAACATTTATACTGCTTATATAATAGGTACCTACAAATAACTTGACATTTACAGCGACCTTTTACGAAGATTGTAGTTTATTATGGTACTGAATATTAATTAATTTAAAATACAAGGTATACACTATACAGCTGTAAAATTTTTAAAATAACTTGTCAAATTTATCGATATACCTGGTCTAAAAATAGACGATTAAAAATCAACGAATATAAATCGATTCGAATTACGTATTCATTCTTCGTTTAAAAGATATCCAGAAAAAATATTTAATAACAAATAGAAAACGAAATTTTGGATTGAAAAATGTTAGACAGTATACTTGACCAGAAAACTACAACTTATTCAAACCAAGTGAAACTGAATTATATAATTCGTCCTCTTCTATAAAATTCTAAATTGAATATCAATACCAAACTACTTCTATACAAAGCTATAGCTGTGAACAGGCTAGTTTGGTCATATATAATGTGAAACAGATAGAACTGACTTTTGGACTAACTTTTTTTCACATTAATATTTTATATTTTTATTTTTTACTTTTATTGTTCATTAAGTGAACCTAGCACTACATGTATAATACATTTTTTTTTTATGTTTTATTTTTTAGTACTTAAAATAAAAAAAATATTAGATAAATTCAAAATAGCCTATTTGTGAATCTGATTATAAAAACAATTTTGATGGTAAAAGATTTATCTAAGTCCAGTAGTTTATGTTTTAGATTTTTTTTTTTAAATTCAATATTTTTTTTGGTTAAATTAATTTGAAACGCAATAACTTGAAAAAAAAATATGATTTTTGAGAATTTGCTGACATGAGTATATCTTTAAATTATTTATAATTTATCATATAATATTTAAAAATGTTGTCACACAATAAATTGCCATAGTTTTTTTTTTTTTTTTTTGGTCAGGTCTTTCTGTTACACCCTGTACTTGTACCAGAGGTATGACACTCTCACAATTCTTAATATTATTTGTAAAAAATGGGGACATGGCCTTGAACTCCTGGGCACTGCCATTTTATTATTTTTGAGAATCAGCTGATGGCTCATATCATATATTTCAATAATTGATAGTTGATAATTGATACCATTATGATATCACAGAAATGATAATAAATTATATTATAATTACTAATAATAATTAAAATTAAAATAATTATTGAACGTGTAATGCAAAACAGTTGTTATTTCATACTTGTTGTTAGATAACCGCAAGCAGTTAAGTTTAGGTTATGACGTTATAACTTATAGGATTAAAACGTAAACAAACAACAAACCGTTTATCGTAAAAAAAATCGTTCGTAACAACACTTCTAAACCACCAGGTAATCATTTACAACTTCAACACTAAACCACCAGAGATCGACCACCAAGCAGAGTGTCGGTTCTATACTTTTCTATGCTTGTACTGATTAGGAGACCTACCAAATCATCTAACATTCAAATCCAAGCAATCCAAGGTCCCATTGACCCATTGTATCTATTATCTTACTAACCATAGGTATAGAATATTCCAAAAAGACCCACAATGCATATCTTTTAACGAACTCCCTAAGCTTCGATTTTACAAATATTACCATTTAAAATTAATCACTGATACTTACCTTTATTCGAAAAAATAAACTGTTTCCACACCATTTAGTGTAAAAACTTGTATCGTCAGCTGGATTATAGAATCACGACTTATCAAACTATAAATAAATAATTAAAAAAATAATATCAATAGGTATCTGCACATTATAATATATTGTGACAGATACAGTCACCATCATCACCAATATATTTTAATTATTGTACCACATTATTGAACAGATTGTTTCGTTTGATATACGATATTCCAAGATTAAGCGTCCTATGGTTTCATTTTTACGAGCGCTTTAGATACTATAATATGAATAATTTGCGTGTTTTTATAAAATGTTATATTATATCACTTTCGCTGTCATCCCGAATATGTAACTATGATTAATAATAATATTTATTTATGAAAATTTCGAATGCTCAGAAACGTCGAAAATGTTGGAGGAATAAATTACGATTGGTGTACGATACGGTGGCGGAAAGGTGGGGCCTCCACCGTGGAGGTATCTATATCGTGATGACATGACAGTCGGGTTTGCTCAAAAATGTTGTAGTTATAATTTTAAACGTTGAGTTGTCCGACCTATACTCGAACAACACACCGGACTACCGGAGTAATGTCAAACTTGCCTCTCGGCCGTCGTTATATGTGTATATTATGTTTAAGGCACCGTTGTTGGACCAAAAATATTTTAAACCAGCCCTCGAGCGCGCGGGGTGGAAACCTTTGAACGCGTATGTTATAACGATGACGGGGTCGGTCGCGAACGAATAAGTCAGATTTCACCCTTTCGCACACGGGTCGTCGAAGCCCATGCGAATATTCTTTGAAAAATTCGTTTTAAATTATTGTATTGTCCGTTTATGTTATGGTTCGTCTGCCGCAAAGGCCAATTTGGGGAGGGTTTAATGAGGGTTTCCGCTACCGTAGACGTCACACACGTGATTTTCTCGTGTTTCATTTCGCAAAATAATTAATTTTAAGCGCTGCACTCGCGACTGCAACATGCGGAAAACTATCGTTTCAAACTCCGCGGGAGGCGCCGCGTTCGCCTGGTCCGTGGAACAATTATTCACCGCCGCCCAAAATCTTGCAGGGCGTACCGCTTAGCGTTTCGGCGCACAAATCACACGAAACGAAATAGGCATTCCGAGCGAATAATTGTTTTGAATAAGATTAAAATTACAATGTGTTTGTTAGATGAGAGTATATTACCCACGTATATAATTATGTAATAATATGTTAAACGCGCACCCAAACCTGCGCCAGGAGTGTGTACCATGTAGTCTGTGCAATAGTTGTACATCGGGCACAGATACATGACACATTTTTGTACTTTTATTAATATAAATAATTGTAATATGGTCTTGCGTAAATGCAATAAGGCCAAGTTTGAGGACCAAATTTTGTTGTACGAAATATATTGTTTCGATATATTAATTAATAACACTAAACTACATAAATAACAATTTAATTATATTAACTATGAATAACCATAAAAGCATATCTATTTAAGATTCCACGAACTTTATATAGAAACTTACGATATTAAATATTAAAATAAAATATCTAAATTCAACTAAATTAAGTGAAATAAGAAAAATCAAAAACACTGACTTTGATGGCTGGCTATATCAATATAGACTCTACATCGGCTACACCAGTCTTATACGCGCATACCTCATAACAAAAGATAAAAAAACAAAGGTCCTCACTCTTGAGGAACTGAACTTTCTCTCTCAGTTAACTACATAATTTTACAGAATATCTCTAATACGAAGACAAACTCAGCACTCTCGACATACTAAAAACCCTAAAATATGCAGCACTCATGAGAACCTGACGCACACACATTTTAAAATAAAACCGAATTGTATATCATCCTGTTTTAACAAAAAAAGTTGTGTTTAACGGTCATTGTCGTTGATGTCGAATAAGGACAATAGTCAATAATAATAATAATAACAATTCCCTCCTTTCATTTCAAACTAAAAATGGTACAATTTAAGATTTAAACGTTAATTATAAACTTGATTATTAAAAATATATATACACTGATAATATGGTTAAAATCTAGAATCTATAGATAGATCTTGGTTACTTATTAACAAAAACATATTTATCATTTATAGATATTTTGTATAGGAAAAATATCGATTAGCATACTATGTTTTTATTATTTTTACTGTTAATAACGCAATATGTGATAATATGTTATAAATACAATAAATAAGTTTTCTACATAAATTACGCAATAATAATTTATCACACGTCATGGTGAAGTTGAAAATATTAATTTTACGTATATGTGTATTATATGTATATGCTATTTTATTATAGAGGACAATTTTATGAAAATATTTCAATTTATTTTTCACAATAGTGCGTTGGGAAATCATTATATTTTTTTTATTGTATATATTGAAATCCAGTATAAAGTAAACAGTTCAGTATTAAAGTGTACTTAAAACGACAAAATAAACAAATACGTTATAATATCAAATATTTCACTCAATGTGATTCTTGCATAAAAAAACACTTGAAAGCTTAGTTGCGTTACTTTCTACTTGAGTTTTTGTTTAAAACATTATTATTTTTTTACAGACATATTATACTTAGGTAGATCATTTTGAAAATTGATGTATTTTTTATTTTATTTTAACGTTACACCATCATCACCAATTTTGAAAATAGCATTGAAATGAATAGATAGGGATCAATGTGACAAGTAAACAAAATTGCATATTATATAGTATAATGTATTATAATATTATAATGTTTTTTCATTTTTTGGTTTATTTTTAATGACCTTTTTAACGATGAGTTTTTACAATATATATTTTTAGGTTTGAGCAGTAGCGCAAATAAGGGAGGCTTTGGGGGGGGGGGCTTAGCACCCCAAATGTATTCAAAGCTCCCTCAAAAATTATATTAAGTGTATTAATCTTAATAAAATTTATTTTACCCTATAATTAGACATTTTTTCCTTACACCAATACGAACATTTTTATTATTAATATTACAATAAACAATTTTACTAACAGACTATTTATAGTCGTTTTTTTCGATTTACGGTGTTTTTCTTAGGACAGCTGTATAGACAGTAGAATTGTAATACTAGTATTATATAATATTTTATGATGTCTAAATAATTGTATAGTTATAATTTTTTTTTAATGAAATATATCGGTTTATCTATGAAAATATAAATTTGTATTATTATAATATTAATACTTATGTTATATATGTGTTCTATGTATGATACTTAACTACTTAAGTCAGAATTGAAGAAATACTGGTATCCTTAAAAATATATACTAATGTAAATTGTACTAACATATTATAATTTAAAAAAAAATGTCTTGGGGCTTGAGCCCCACTAAATATTTTTACTATTTGCGCCACTGGGTTTGAGCCAAGTAAAGTTAATTGGAAACTATATTTATGTAACAAAAATCGTTTTAATTTCATGTATAAAAAAATCTTTCATTATTTTAACGGAACTTATTTCACATTTTCACGAAGTAATCGTTACCATGGTAGATTAGTGTAAAAAGTATTTTAATCATTAAGGTTATAACATAATAGAAGTCGATAATATACGAGTATTATTTATATGAATACAATTTTTTATACTAATCCATTGCTAAAACCTAAAGCTTAATAATTACTAATTAAAGACACAAATCATTAGATATGCTTATAGTATTAATATACAATAACGGTATTATTACTATTTTTTTAAATAAAATTTACCATAAAATTAATTACTTCATTGATCCAAAGTCAAACTACACTGTAAAAGAATTATTCCATCTAAGTTGTTAGTTTGCATATAAAATATTTTAGTAAAGTGCATAATGTTATAATATTATGATTATAAATTTATTATACAATTTTTGTCACAATTATTATTTAATAAATTACTTTCACTTAAGAATTTATAAAATTAGATATTTTAATTACATGTAATATATAATAGACGTCATGTATTCAATTAAATACAAAACTTGTCATCGAAATACAAATATTAATCAGTTATATTATATATCTATATAATATATAAGTCAATAGGAGGAGTTTCCCTTAAAAGAACAAATATTTTCTCTGCTAGAAATATCTCTGCGAATTTCTTACCTAACCTTCTGGATGCTACTGCTCTAAAAACTTTTGATTTTGATAGTAAATATGATGATTTTTTTTTCTTTTTTATGTTCTATAATAGTTATTTATCAATATATATATTATTAGTTTGCAAGTACGTTATTGAAATTAAAAGGTCTTGAATATTCGTCAAGAGTTTCTTTTTCCATTTTAAAATATGCCTATTTTCTCAGAAACAATATTTTGAAAAATCATTAAAGTATAAGATACTAAAGATACTAATACACTGGTGCAGTGTTCTTAATGCGATTCCTCAGTAAAAGTAATCAGCCAAGATTAAAGCCAATTTATTATTTTTATGTAATATATGCATATAATAAATTAACTCCACTAAAAGGAAACGCTTTCAATAATACCTTTGTGTATAATTGTATAGGCATCTAGAATATGGCCATTGGCAATTTTAATCAATTATACTATACTCATCACATCAAACATAAAATGAAAAACCTTCTAAAATAAGTCATGCAAGTTTCTTTAATACGTTTTAATATAACTTGTCTTATAGTGTAGTTAAGGCTAATGAACATTAAACATGTATAATTATTATGTTCTTTTAACCATAACCGGAAAATGATCTCCATTTGTTATTAAAAACATCTAAAGCGCATGCAATATTCAATTCAAAATTACCATAATATATTTATAACGAAAATAACGAGCAAAGGATTCGTTGCAAAAACGTATTTCGTTAATGCAGCAGCAGCAGAAAACGGTTTCTTGCAATGTATTATTTATTTATTTATAAATATGTAATTTACACTAATCTCATATAGATAAATTTTGTATGTTTCTCATGAGCTAAAAACAAAAGAATACGATTATGGTAATACGGGTGTAGCCTAATCTCAGTTAAAACATTTGGCGTATTTTATTCATAAATGTTTTATTTTTTTATATACAAAAGTATGGAGACAAAATGTGATAAGTTTAGGTATAAAGTAAAAAGTTGAAACTAAGAAATTGTTACACGAGATTCATAGAAAAAAAATGTATGATCACGAAACATAATTAAGGTAATATTGAAATAAGCTTTTGTTTACCAGCTGTCATAAGCTAACCTGTGCGTAAAAAATTCTCAAATCCGATTACAGCATATATGCGAAGAACATCTAGGTGATTTTTATAAAAAAACTTGACTCGTTCTGTGAACTATGTAACAATAAAACTTAAAAGTTTCATATTTACGCAGATATTTATGAGAAAATAACAGTTGAAAATACTTGAAATATTTTATTATAAGGTTAGGTTACACATTTAAATTTACTAGCTAACTAACTAAACTTGACTTTGTGTACACATTAGAAAAGCAATTTAAAAATGTTAGTTTCAAAATAACTGTTTTCTCTCATTAAACGGTGATAAACTACAAAATCTAGGGTTCTGTATTTTAAATGATTCACCTGACATTTTTAAATTAAAATATAATATGTAATTTTTTTTATAAGTATCCTGATTTTGATGGCTACTCGATTACATCACTTATAAATTGATATACAATTTTATAATCCTTTAAGTTTGTATAGGCAGATAAAAATTCAAATTTATTTAAATATAATGAGTATTTGCAGTTTTCCTTTTATTAGTACCTCATGCCTATGATAATATTAATTAATAATGAATTATAATACCACTTCCTATAATTTTAAATAATCATCAAAAAATTTTAAGCAACATTTAATACTAATTACAGCCAAAATAATACAAATTTGATATTCAAATTGTTTTTATTTTAGTTTTAAAATAGATGTAGTATATGTGCCAAGTTATACTTAAGAGATTTCGAATTCCGGGTTATGAATATAATATAAATTTATGTTTAAATTGTAATGTATAACTAAATATATAAATCATTGAATTATTTA
This sequence comes from Diuraphis noxia, assembly GCF_037042655.1. Taxonomy (NCBI): domain Eukaryota; kingdom Metazoa; phylum Arthropoda; class Insecta; order Hemiptera; family Aphididae; genus Diuraphis; species Diuraphis noxia. The sequence continues at coordinate 4,012,130 of NW_028301713.1, read as the reverse complement.
TTGTATGTTATCATTATTTATCCATATATACAATAAAAACTTTTTTTTTAAATATTCCCTCACTTTAATTATAGATATACAATAATATTATGCAATAGAACGACATTTTATATTAAATTAATTCACATGCGTAAGTAATTACCAAAACAAATTTTATTTCAAATAATTGTTTACTTAAATGAAATATTTCAATAAATATCATTTATTTTTAAACGCAGACGATATGAATAATACACCGGTAGAATTATGTACACAAATAAAATACGTATTGTAGAGAATTTAATAATTTTATTCATAAACGAAAATGAAATTTTTATTAAAATCGTTGAAATAATAACAGTGTTCCCCTCCAAAACTTTGTTGATGACAGGGTGTGGTATGGATGCGGAGAAGTGGATCGAGGTGTCTGGGATTGATCGTCAGGAATCTAGGAAAAAAGGCAACGGAAAAAAAGGCATATTTAAAATTACATGGTCACGTATATTATCGTTAAAATTGTATAAAATGTAAAATAATAAAAAAAAATTATCTAATCCATCGTATCTATAGCATGAGATATAGCAATCAAAAAAATTCGATAGATCTCAGTTGTTATCTCTATGTATACTCTTCACATAATTTTTTTAAATTAATTTTCTTTTTTTCATACTTCTTAATTTTTTTTTTTTTTTTGTTATTGGTTGGACAGTGCCTAATAATCGCTGCTGGATCTTCGTCTCATCGGCTGACACTCCCAGTGTCAAGATTATTTTCACTCACTTAGTAACTATTGTGGTTTCCAATGGGTTTTCATCAATGAATTTTAAAACCTCTCAATGAGAGAGAGAGAGTGAGAGAGTGAGAGAGTAAGGGAGACCTAGAAGGCTAAGGCACAAAATGGGCGTGGACCAATTGCGCTCTTTATATTTTACTTAATATATTTTAATTAGAGCATATTTAACAAAAAATTAACAATCAATTCTTATATCGAGAAATACAAATCTGGCGAAATTAGTAGAAAATAATTTTTAAATATTGTGTGTTATTATTATGGTAAAAATGTTTAAATATGAATTATAATATTATTATGTACCTATTAATACGCCCAAAAAATCATTTATGTGTTTATATATTTTTTTATTATATTTATAATTACGATCTAATGTTGAATAATTGACGATAAAACATATAGTACCTATTCATTTATTTTTATATTATTTATATTTGTAATTACAATTTAATTTTGATTAATTGACGGTCAAACTTGTGACCGGTTAGTGTACCCAATAATTTATTTTTATTATATTTTTTTTTTTTGAATCAGCATGTTATTATTATACCTCAAGGTGACCAAATTAATTATTTTATTGTAATTGCCATGTTATACTTATGATTATATTCTCCTTTTCTCGTGGTGAACAAAAATATTATTCTGTAAACTAACCAAATTATATTATTCTAAATTGTTATGCCATAAGCTCGTGATACTAAGAGATGCCGAAGAACAGTTCAGGCTGTTCTATGGTATGGTAGAAGGCATTCTGTCCGCTAAAGAAGAGGAGGAAAGAGCCCGGCAGACCACCATAGCCAGAGACGCGACGGCGGAAGACGGGACCTAGACTATTTATAATAAAATATAAAATTATAATGTGATAGTAGTGAGTGGGAGACTGGCCCACCACTGCTAATAAAATTTTGTATTGATTATTCAATAAACGATGGGGGCCGGAGGAGAAGTATTGGCAGGCAACATAGAAGGAACTCTCCGGTCCTCGATACCATAGAAAAAAAAATTGTTATGCCATGCTCAAATTAATATTTAAAAAATAAATTATTATTATTAAAACATGCAAAATACAAATATCATGATTACCTTAAACTCAAAATCTTATTACTTTATGATTTAACCACCTATTCTCTTATTATTATTATTGATATTATTTTATTTTAGTTTTCATTAATTAAACTGTTTACTGGCTATAAGTTTCACCGAATTGGGCTTAGGGTCAACACGTGGCTTACAGGTCTTGAGTTAAGTACTCCTTGATTCGTGGGTGGTAACTAGTGCAAAGGTAGTAAAGTACTAGAAATCTCGCAATGTATTATGCATTAATACCCGCAAAAAAATCGGTTAGTAACTAATAAGTTTTCCTTAGGTAATGTAAAATGTATAGAGCGCAATTGGTCTATCGATCCTAAAATTTTTAAAGTGCAATTGGTATATCAGCCCTTAAATTTTTAGAGCACAATTGGTATATCGACCCTAAAATGTTTTGAGCGCAATTGGTACATAAAAAGGTCATTTTAAGCGCAATTGGTAAACTCCCCACAAAATAACCACGTATATTTAACGTCTATTTTCGTTAAATATTATTTATTATTATAATTATATTTGTAAAATATTTTCATAATCTAATTTTCATTTGCCTTTTTTTCCATTTGAATTTTTTTCATTTCTTTTTTTTCCGTTGCTTTTAGAATCTGAACGAAGTGATAAATGTATTGATTTTACAATGATGTGGGTTTTTGTGATGTGTGTCTGTGAACAGCATAACTAGTCGAAATAATGCTTCAATTTCAAAATTTGGGGGTGGTTTCCTATGTAAAAGTGAATATCTTTGGTGCATTATAGAGGTCAAAAGTAAACATTTTCCAACAGTTTTCAAAAAAATCGAGAAAAACAAAAAAAAAAAATTACAGAAAAACGGGAATTTTTACGCAAAACCAGTTTTCGACCAAATTGATTTTTTTATATGGTTGTAATTCAAAAATTAATCACTATAAATACTTGACATTTTCACCAAATGTTTATGTTAGTAATATCTATATACAGTTTAATTTTCAAAATGTTTTGAGTTATTTATAGACCACTGAAATTTTCAATTTTTTTGAGAATTTTTTTTTGAAGTGCCGGTAAAAAAATGTTGAACGACCAAAAAAACTAGAAAATTTAATACAAGGTTCCTTATGAGTTGTTCTTATTGTAGCAAAAAAAAATTAAAAATCGTAATTCATAATTTTTTGTTATAAGCGTTTATAGTTCAAATTTTTATGAAATCTATCGAAAATTTGAAAGTAATTTTTAAGTTGAAAAATCATAAAATTGTTTATGTTCATAACTAAGGATTAAGAATACAACACTAAGTTTGCCATAAGTTTTGCTTTAAGTAGCTATAGATAAAACTCGAAGCATCATTATAGGACAAATTTTAAGTGCGTTTGAGTTTTAAATTTTTATGAAATCAGGTATATATGTATATCTATGATAATATAAGGTATTATGAATTATGATAACTACATGCAATGTTTTTGGAAAAATTGATTAATCATGCCTTATGCAAAATGCGTCCCAATTGAAAAATAAAATATTTGTTTCAAAATAGAATATATGACAATATTTAAATATAATATATCCTAGACTGACAAATCATCTCCGTTCAGAATCGTTTTTCGTATACAATGATACCTATCATTGCATTCAAATCTAACCTACCCTAATCAGAGGTCCACCCCACCACCAAATGTACAGCAGAGCGACATCCACTTACCAGCTTTTTTTTTTAAGTTGCCTTTTTTTCCTACTACCGTTCGTCAGTTACGGATGAACTGATGGGACGATAGAAGTAGTGAGGAGTACGCGATAAACTCTACAAAGTTATTTCGTTTTGGTCCGATTTTTTCTGCATTATTTCACCTCGACATCACTATATATTATATTTTATTGTTACAGCATCAACATCAGAGTTATTAGCTTACAATTGGATTAAGTAGTTATGTACATAAGAGATTTTTACAATGAAGTTTAATAACATCACTGTATTATTATAATACAAAGCTTGTACCTCTGCTGGAGAGCCATTGAAAAAATGAAAATATTGAATCATACTGTCGACATACGGTCGTTGCCTATTGAACTAACTATGCCTATAATATAACAATAAAATATATAATAATGGCGCACGCAATAGGTGGCGCGGAGACGCCTTTCTTCAAGTTCAGGAAATTTATGAATCGTCGTAAAACCGCAGCAATCTGGTCACGTCGTGAACGCTGCAGGTGCAATGTGTAGTAAAGAGAAAATACAATCAGGGTTATGTAAATGTCTACATGGCGTGTATTAATTTACGATTTACGCGTTCGGAAAAAGAAACCAGGGCCTTACCTATACAGCGCGGTTCGCTCAGCATGGCCACCCCATTTTTTCCTTTAATAAAACTAATAAATTCGAATTCTAATTTTTGGAATTTTTAGATATTATACACAACGATCATATTATATTCGAATCCATAAATTTTTTATATGCCAAGCTAAAACTTCAAACTAGTTGTTTCTCAGTTATTATAAAATCTTTATATTAAAATTAATATATCAGATCTAGCCATGTTTGTTATGCTTGATCCACTTTTACAAATTATAATCATTTACATATCGTAATTAATATAAATAACTAATATTTTCAAACCATCATAGGTCTAGCCATATCTACCAAACCCACGATTGTATTACTTTAACATGCAAGGAAATCAAATAACTCAAAACCTGTCAACATTTTCAGAAAAAATAATCCACTAAATAAAATATAGTAATAAATGAGGGGAGGGGAGGGGTTATTATTTGAAAAATAGAAATTTGTGTCTCCACATAGGACACCCCTAATTGATTATTATAAAAATTCTCCAGAATTTAAAATATTATTTTTAATTGTGTGTTTAAAATTTCCAAAAATTTGAATTTTGAATAACTGCATAGTTGATGAAATAAAGGAGTGAGCTTGGTCAATGAATCACTCTTTATATCAAACAAATAACATATTATGCGATCGAGGTGATGACGCCTGTGTCACCACCCTGTGGCCACCGCCACAGTCGCAGTACGCCGCTCGCTTAAGATAAATATCCTGTCCGTTCTACCCGAGGTGTCATAAAAAGAGAACAGAAAAAATAACTTCCCACAATAATATTCTACTACAAACGCGTTTAATTCCGTTACAGCAGGAGGTGTACCACGATAGGTAGGTAAACGTAGTCGGCGAGTACCAAGCTCATATTGTGTGATGCGTGTATAATATATTTTCCTCTACATTCACGACGCGATCGATGAATGACAGCGTCATTGCGCTTGCAGTATTATTATACACCTACACTATAATATAATAGTAATAATATTATTATATATGTGTAGGTACACAACTGCTGCTGGAAGAACACCCTTCCAAAGTCATAATGATAATAATATTATAGGCGGACATGCATTAAATTATATGTATCATTATGTCAAAAATTACTAACGTTTTTGAAAATATGTCTGTTACATATAGTTTCAATAGTTGTTACAGAACAATATTTGTTTAAAGCTTTTTTACTCTTTTTTTAACTACAACATACATTTTTTCTTTCATTTTATGAAACGAAATATTATTCAGAGTATTTTTAATTATTTAACTATAAAAATTAAGTGATTGTTTTAAAGTGAGTGAAGTAGTGGACCCACATTTAATAGGATACTTCTCTGTACCAATCCACTTCACTAAACTAAACTATAATTAATATTGATAATTATTAAGCTACACGTCTAAAATTTGATTGTTATAGATTAAAGAATTTTCAAAAGTATTTTGCTTTAAAATAAAAATACATGTTATATCGTAACAAAATAATAATAATAATAACAAAAGTAATTATTTGACTTTTGTTTTTAGTGACTTAAATTATGATTCTGCAAACAAAAAAAGTTTCAAAAAAAAAATGTATGGTATTTTAAAAATTGCTAAGATCTAAATATTATACGATAACTTTACAAAATATTGAATATATAGCTATTAAATTCAGAAAATATTTGATAAAGCGAATCATTTTTATACTACAAAATATACCTATTTATAATGTTTAGATAGTTGAAAACTATGATCAGATCCTTAAAACTAGTTGGAGCAGAACACTTTTTGCAGTTTTTAGAATTTCTCATTAATTCGATGAACGATACACATCTAATCAGTGACGGCGCTAGTGGGTGGGTACTCCATGAAAATACCCGGGGCCCTATATCCAGGGGTGTGGGGGAATGTCTACTTATTTATTTTTCATAATTTTATAGCACGCAAAGAAGAAAACATTAAGGCCCCTCCAAAAATATTTTCCAAGGCCCCAAAATACATAGTGCCGTCACTAGATCTAATTTCCAATGTAATATACATGAGACCTTTAGACAGAATTTAAAATTCTAAATATAGTGATAATTATAATAGTTATATAATTCATATTTCTTCGAGTGTATATTTAATATTGCGCTAATTTCTAAGCCTATGAACAAAAAACGAAATAGCATAAATAAATAAAGTATCATTTTTACTATCTTTACAATGAAAATTAATTTCGATCGTTAAATGCAACTCATTAAAAATATTAAACCAAGAACCTAAAGATAAAATTACCATACATTAAAGTAATTATGAAGAGATAAACAATCCTAAAGAGTATAATAATTATAAAAATTTAATTTCATGAATAGGTACGTCTAAAAAATAATACTTAAAACGTATTAGTAGATGAATACATTTTTAATTGAACCTATACATATTTTTTTTAATCAAAAATGTATGATTATAATATCATTTGTATTTAAATAAAAACAGAACTAACCAATATGAATGTAGCCATAATAAATTAAGTCTAATATCACGATCTCGAATCGAATAATTAATCGCAATAAATTTATGTAATTCAAAATTATTATTATTAGGTACATTCTCAGAGTGATTATCGTGAAGCTTACTTTACATATCACCCTTCCCCTTGTACAAGATATGCCCTGCCACAATATATTAAACGCGTTAAATTTGGTATAATTTAGGACAAAGCTGGTTCAAAATAATATGCCTATGATATATATATATATGTCTCAACTAACAGAATTCGTTAAATTAATCTTGTCATCGTTAGGTACTAATATTCTCAACTATAAAACAAAATACTGAGTAATTATAATATTAAATTAGAACATTACAATAAATCAGTTGATTTTGTTCGTGTATTTCTGTATAATTAAATTGAGGGAAACTCATAACCTATTAATAATTTTTACTAAACTCATAATTTTAATAACAATAAAAATCGTTGTCGGATTTCGTATTATTATTGTTATTTCTTTGCTGTAAATTTGAGCGCGTGTTTCTTACGTAAAAGGTTCTCTCAAATGATTGTCTTTGTTCGCAAATAATCTGATGAAATATTCGCTTTGCATTGTGTCCTGACTGGCGCATTATGTTCGGAAATATTAATTACACTACAGGTACGAAACGACGCGATGGAAAACTGCACTGTCAATTTGTAATATTGCGTTCAAGATGGCTTACACCCAGCTGTCTGATATATATATACATATATATAGGTTGATAGGTACATAATGTAATAATAATATTATATTGAACCACTACGATTTTCTTCGGGACTACAATAGACTTCATTACACCCGGAAGAAAAAAATAATTTGCCATTTACACGATACGACCTCAAACGCACGTGCCAGTTACGGGAAATCATTTCTGGTGAATTAAGTCTTAAATAATAATAATAATAATAAGTACCCACCATTTCGTAATTTTTTAGTTAATATATCAATCATAATGCATATCATATAATTATTTATTCCATATTATTGTGTGCAGTTTTATAAATATATTTTATATATGATATTATTATGACGTATATTATACTCGTAGAATATAAAAGTTACTTAGTTACATATTATTGTGGTGCTATCGTATTCTGTACATAAATATAATCGTTACAATAATATTATTATTATTATTATTATTATTTAAGTTGTGGACTGCAATGCGCGAGTGTTTGTTAATGGCACGAGGAAAAGTAGCGTATTATGGGTCCGTCTTGATAGTAATAATAACGATAATGGTTTCACGTCAAATATTTCAAAACCGTCCTTTCCGCCTCTACCACTTCGCCAGTTCGTATTGTTCGGGATAAGCGTTCGATTTTTGATGAACCCATATATATATTTTTTTTTTCAACCCTAAGGTTGGTTTACAACTCCAATTCTCCATTCTAAGCGATTACACGCTTTTTCTTTAAGTTCTTTAAAGATTTTGACTTTTGCATCAAATTTAATTTGTCCTATATAAGAGTTTCGAGGACGTCCTGCAGTTTTCTTTCCTTCTATCATACCCTCTAATATTATATTATGCAATTCTTCTGGGTGTCTCATGGCGTGTCCGACCATTTTCCAGCGTCTTCCTCTTATCGCATCTATGAGTGTACGTTTTTCTCCCACTGTTTTAAGTACTTCTTCATTCGTTTTTCGCTCTATCCAAATTATCCTTTCCATATACGTCTCCAGCACCAAATCTCAAAGGCCTCTATTTTTTTCCTTTCGATATCATTTATTATCCTATTTTCATATCCATATGTTGCAACACTCCATACATATGTTTTTATAAGTTTCTTCTTGATGTTAAGATGTATCTTTTTTGAAGTGAGCAACTTATGTTTTTTTCCTGAAAACAGTCTTTGCCTATGCTATAAGTTGTTTTATCTCATGGACACTCTTTCCATCAGACGTGATTTTACTTCCTAGGTACACCATTTCTTCTACCTGTTCCAGTTTTTGATTACCTATGTATACATCAGCTTTTAATTTTGGGTCTCTGGCGCAGACTAAAATCTTAGTTTTTGTACTATTTATTTTCATTTCTGATGTTCTAAGCATTTCATACATTTCTTCAACTGCACGCTGTATGTCACCTTCACTCTCTGCTATAACCACAATGTCATCAGCAAAACGTATCATTGAAACGATTTCTCCACCAATTTTGGTTCCAATATTTAATCTTATTAGCTTTGCTTTTACTATATTTATGACTTTTTCGATGTAGCAGTTAAAAACTGGTGGTGATAACGTACACCCTTGTAGGACTTCTTTTTTATTTGAGCGTTAGTTGTGATTTTTCCTTTTTTAATGCAGGCTGTCTGGTTCTTGTACAGACTGTGAATGATTCTTAGGTCTTGTTGCTCAACATCTATTATATTTCTCGTAGTGTGAGCAGCATTTTGTTCCAATTTACTTTATCGAAGGCCTTTTCTAGATCTATGAAGGCCAAATATGTAACTTTATTTCTATCGATCTGTTTTTCAATTAGCACTCGCAGTCCTAGAATTGCTTCTCGTGTGCCTTTTTGTCTTCTAATATATATATATATATATGTTCAATGCTCAAAATTTTATACACACGTGAAATTAAAGGTTTAACGGCGATTATAAATATTTTATCCGAGAGCATTTTGAATGGAATGAAATTAAAATATTATAAAACTCACCACGTTAGTGCAGGACAAATGATAACGACCAAAATGGCCTGCTTTTATGATTTTCTGACGATAAAAAAAGAAAATAACGATGAAGAAAAAAAGAGACAAATCACGTTACCGATGTGGTAGATTTACAAAACTGCTCAGTGATAGTGTTTGAGACCGCATTGAATATATTATTATAATATATTCATCCCTAAAATATTTCATTCACACAACAAATAAGACAATATATGTATAATACAGCCTCACGGTTAGGTGCACTCCGTTATGAAGTGCAATGGCGTATTTAGCGGTTTAATGGTTCTTTACCAGGGGCCCGTGATTTTTAAGAAAGACATTTATCAAATTATTGTCATAAATATTGTGTAAAATATATTATTGCGTTGCATCGTTTATAAGTCGTAGGTCAAGTTCATTTAAGTAGGTTAATACAATAATACAAGATAACCGTAAATGTCTTTATAATAATCATTACACATTAAAAAAAATTGTAATATTTTTTTGATATTATAATATAATCATTGTATACAATGTAACGATGATCGATTGCACGTTAAGAATTAAAATGATAATTATTGCTATTTCAGTAAATAATTAAGCTAATAGACGCTTAGGTATATTGACTTACGTTATACAGTATAATCCATATAATTAGGATAATGATAAATGATAATGATGACAATGTGATTTTATGTGTCGTAAATATCATGTTTTGGTGGCACGCAATTATTATCGTTAACTTTAAAAAACAATATATTGTATTATATTTTTCATTAACTATTTATAAGTGTAACTTTCAGAGAAATCCGCGGTATCATACAACGTAGTTATATAAGTCATAAGTGGTTAAATTTTTATTTATTTCAATACAAATAATATCATGAATAAAACTGTATTTATTTAAGCGTTTAATTATTCTATTAGAAATATTATATAATATATTGATCTTTAACTCTAATATTGAAGTATATTAATATGTTTATATACCTATAACCTTTATGAATTAGTTGTTAAGTGATTGTAATATTTTGATAATAAATTATTACTAAAGGATAGCGTTATTCAATGGAGTATGGTAAATTAACAAAATAATTTATAGTGTATTAAAAATATATTGGAGTATAATGATATTGCCTCACGTGTGTCACTAAAGGTTAAAAAAAAAAGATATGCAAAATGAGCATAGTAGAACTTAAATTAAAATATAGTAGTACAATCGTGTTTCGTTTACATTGAAATTAATTAAAGAAAGAAAAAATAATAATAATAAAATAAAAGTTCCGCAAATTTTCATACCTAAGTGGCAAAAAAATGACGTACAATATAGATCGAATACGTTTATAAAGAGATACGGTTGACGTTCACATATTTTAATATTGTATATTTATACATTATAACGGTATATGTGTATTATAGACGTGTTGAAGGCCACATACACATACCACCGTTTTTATATAATTTTTAACAAGCGGTATTATGTTCCACTGTGCCAATGTTGGTGTTGGAAAGGTGGCTTTTGGAGTATATAATATAATACCAACAACGCGCGTGTGATACACGGTCACAACGCTAAAAGGGTTAACGTTCCAAATATAATTATAAAGGATGGAATTTATCTGGGGTTGTGAATATTACCTTTGCCATAGTATCGGTTTTTGTGAAATTTATCAGTGCACTTCAGCAAAATGTAAAACTGTATAATATATTATATCATAATGTAAGTATAGAATATAAATACAAAAAAAAAATATATATATATATATTATATATACATGAAATGAATAAATACGAAAGAGCGGTGGTGCGAGCTTTAGCTGACAGGAAACGTGTTATCGGTGAAGTTATATTTTATTCGAGCTTTTGTGAACACATACAAACACATCTGACCGTTAAACAACAAATATACCTTGAAAACGTGTTGAATTATTACGAATTTCAAATCAAATATAGTTTAGATTTTCACCTATTTCTACTTAATATAATTCAAGGTTTTTCGGTTTTCTACAAATCAATCATGTGGAAACCTTATCTTTAATTTTTTTTTTTTAATATAATTATATTTTAATCAATTGATCTACTCCGGAAAGACAACACAGCACTGATATTTTTGAAAATAATATTCTGTTACATGTTATAATACCTAATCAAAATACCATCTGTACCTATTAGATTGTGTTAATTTCCAAATCAAAATCTAAAATATTAACGATTCGAAGTAATCACATACATATACATTATACATATAGACACAATAAATAATATTCAAAACGTCAGTGTCACTTCACTCAAACAACATCTGCTGCATATGTGTATGTGATATGTTCAGAGATATCTATTTACAAAATATAACTATACCTACTATAACGATAGTGGCTTCGTGCAACATTTTGACAGTAGCAAAAGTTACGCAAACGGTTTAGAATTTTGTAAATTCGTTCGAAAACTTGATCCAAACAATACGTTACTCTATAAACTATATTATAGTTTAAATGAACATACCATATAAATACAATTATAAAAACATATACAACAACTGAGCACTTAATGTTTATTTTAATTAGTACGGTATACGTGGCCCATAGATGTGGAGTTACGTATATACATTATAGTGGTGTTTAACTCTTGTAGTTGTGTGATTAGGTACATAAGTACTTTAAAGCGATTTGCATATCTGATATTGTTATTAAGAAACGTCTCACCAGTGTGTGTTTTTGCTGTCTTACACTCTTACAGTCGTAAGATATGATAAATTTTCATTTACTAGTTTCAATAATGAGCTGTTAGTTTTCATATTAGATTGAATTGACCTATTATACAATTTAAGTTAAGAGCAAGATTATTATTTAGAGCTTAGGTTTTTATTGACTTTTTTATTTTAAAATAAGTTATGTCGTTTTTGAAACTGTACATTTTTAAATGATCATAGTATATCAATATCGTATTTAATATAATGAGTAGGTAAGTATAAAGACAATTAATTAATTCATGAGCAGTCTATTTTTAAGACGTTGTATTTGATAAAAACCAATTTATCCGAATATTGTAAAATTATAAATTTAATTACAAATTATTAGTATGATTTTGATTTCAAAACACAATAAAAATTTTTTTGAAAAAATCTAATGTTTTCCCATGATAAGTGTTGTATTAACTTAATAATTAAGTTATGATTGCGCGGCGATATGGATAGGCAAATTATCAACTGTCTAGGATTCATTTCCTCAATATTTTATAAGAATAGTTTTGTATAGTTATATGTGTAAAGTAGTTTGATTTTTATTAATTTTAGAATATTTTATGCCTTTGTTCGTTGACTAGATATGATATTAGGCAACCGTAAACGAAGAAATTAACAAACTACGCTTTAATTTTTTATGACTATTCTTTTGCCTGTGTGTAGTTGAGTTCTACGCAATATTGGCTTAAAACCCCACTATCTGTTCGGTGAATAAAACAAACAATATTCTAAATAGGATGGATAATCGCAAGGATCTACATACATTTACTATACATAAAACATGAAATTAAATTATTATTATTATAATTTATAAATATAATATATTTATAAATAATATGAATTAAAATTAAATGTACTTTTAGACTTTCGTTAACATAAATAGTTTTTAAACCATTATACCTAAAAATAAACAAAATTTTTCGAATACATTTTCATAATTCGTTTTATTTTAATTGGACCTACGAAGTTAAATTATTGTAATGACGATCAGAATTATTATTATCAAACGATTTCGAATTGTGGGTACTGTTTGCTCACACTAGTTCGTGTTTGCAAAACGTTGGTATATGGGAAACTTGGGATAAGCAAATTAAATTTAAATTGATGTATCTGAATATAAATTAAAGTGACTACTCATTCCTTACACCACCGACGACTTGCATTGACGAAACACAAGGAATGCTTAATACTACCTACGATATTGCGATGTTATTATAGTTATGCATATTAATGTATATACATTTGTAATAGTAAATCTACTAACCACGGTGTCTTATACTGATGATGGGAATACTTAACAGGCGAAACATATGCAAAACTGTAAATCATATGGATACATTTATAGACTATAATAATAATTATAATAGTTGTATATAATACACTATAACGTTGAAAATTTAACCATCTTTTAAGATTTTTGGGTTAATATGGTTTTCATATAATACCTAAACAATAAAAGAGTCTACACTATTACCCATGACAAATTAATAAAAATTCCGAAAAACTAATACCCAAAACTAAATATAATCTACAACATGTTTTGCTTTCGATATTATAAAGAAAAAATATTGATGGGATAAACAACCAACACCAAAATTCCACTGTAAAATGTTTTAAACTTGTAATAAAATATCGATACTACTTTGGCATTTTTTCGACAAAGTGGCGGTACAATTTTGGCGGACATTCAAATTTCACCGTAAAATATAAATACGAAAAATTATAACATGCTAATCGTTTTATTTGGTATGATGTATTTATCATATTTGGCTATAGTTTAATATAACCAATATTTCAGTATAATAGAAATAAACGTAAATCACATACAAATAAAAAAAAAAACCAAAATAATATTTTAACTTCCTTGTTTTCTGGACCGTAGTCCATATTCACGTTTTAAACAGCCTAAAAACTTTTCTCGTAGGTGTCATTATAATAAGAACCGTTCTCTACAAAGGGAAATCTATCACGTTATATTACATATTATTATTATTTTTTATACTACCTAAATGCAAAGAATACCTCATTTAAATAATATTATCAAGTACGGAGTCTACCCCCCCCCCCCCCCAACATATATTATATAATATTATAAAGAATCGACAGAAGGTAAAAGCATAATGTAGTTAGCCGTCCAACCGGTATCGAGTTTCAAGAAAGTTGCGATTAAATATACGCGCATATAAAGTATAGGTTTCTACCAGCTATATTATGCTACAATATTATGTAAGTAAAACAATATTAATAATAATAATACATTCGTTTACACGTGGACGTGTTTTCGCCGCACTTCATTAACTCTCGCGGGTGATATCGTCCCGTCCGATCCGCTCGCCCGAATCCCGCTGACTAGACATGAGATAGCCCCTCGTCGTCCTGCGCGGAATGAAAGTGATCCTGTACCTCACCGCGCATCATCCGTGTCGAGTGCTCAGCACAATACGACCGTTTTCCAAATCTGTGTGGTGGCAAAAGTCGATTATCATAATGTACACGCAAACGTATACACACCACGTGGTATGCGTGCGTGTGTATAACCTTTTTTCCCTTTCCGACTATAATATTATTATATTCTACGAACTGCCTCGATAAATCGCTAGATCACTAAAATTTCGCGTGTCACTGACGTCTGTCTGATGACGACTGCGTATTTATTATCGTATTATTTATTTCTTCGGAATATTAATACCTAATATCTATTTGAAATCATTTTATTTCATTATTCAATTAAAAAGAGTCGTATGTCTCCTGCAACTACAGTAGGTAGGTAAATACATGTTTGAGGCTTAATTCGATTTACTTTATTATATGGAATGATCCATTATTTATACATGATTATAACTAATTATCTGAGTAAAATTTATTGTTATCGAACAAATATCGTTTTATTCGATTATATGTATTTAATATTTATACTACTGCTGCAATTCAATAAACAATGATGATTTTTTTATCATAGCCGATTTTTAGTTTTTAATAATCCTAATTTTCAGAAAATATTTTATACTCATGGTTTTATTAGATTAAAAATATATCAAGATTATAATTTTTTTTTTTAAATTAATTTTTTGATATCCAACAATTCTAAAACTGATACTCGTACCATTATTAGTACACATAATACCGTGTGATGTTGAGTATCTACGGACAACTAGTAAATATATGTATACCAGTAACGGTTGTCACAGATCTTATAATATTTTTTTATTCATTGAATAGTTACTTAAATATATAACTATTAACTACTATTAAATACATTTAAATTATTATTATATTGTACTTACATTTAGAATAGTCCTATTTTAGTCACTTATGAAATATGACCGATCCATAACCTATTCACATAAACACTCGAAAAAAAAGTTTAAGAATCTCTAGAGCTTAAACTGTAAAACAAAAAACACAACACAACTGATTTGGAAAATTAGAATGAATTATATATGAGAGTTAGTAAAATGGATAATCTATCCATGGAAAGTGAAAGAGATTAAATCATCCGATTTCATTGATCATACACTCGGCGTGTGGTCTGTATCGAACACTTCATCATACCCCCAGGTTTCTATTGCCAATGTCTTATGGATTTGATTCCGCCCGAAATATTATACTATTATTATATAGTATATACGTTTGATATACGCTTTGTTTCGAAACGTATTCGTGATCTATATACATGAAATAATAATAATATGTTACTGTACCTTCTGTATATTATTTTATAATGCATATGCGCACGAGGAGGGTTGATTTAGTGTGTCGAGATATCTCAAATGTCTAGTTTTGACGTGGCACTTGCCCTGTTCACGGCATCAGTGATGTGGGAATAGGAACACCAATTACAACAACTACAACTGTCTATATCCATCAGGCGGTGGAGACGACGATATTATATTATATTATGTTGTTTCATGATATTGGCATGGATAAATTTCATTTAAAAAATAACGGCTTTGTGGTTCAAAGTTTGAACACGTGGGCATGCTCGAAAAACTTTATATTTTGAGGAAAATTCTTTGTAAAATCCGTTTACCGTTTTACATAAAACGCCACACAAGTATATTTCACAGAATTCCAGATTGCAATCTCAAGGCTATGATTTATTGTTTTCTACGGTAAAATAATAATATTGCAAGCAACATGAATAAAAAAAAAGACAGCAATAAATTAGCGCTCTGTTTTTATTATTTTTTTTTCATAATATTAACATATTATTATTATTATCATGTACGTAGTCACAAAAAAATGTATAAATCTACTAATGTGCATATTTTGTAAATTCAATTTTTAAGTTCTCATAACTCACCTACCTAAAACTAAATTTGAAATCCGCACATTTTAGATACTAGAGGTGAATAGGTGATGTTTATTTTCGATTATTTATGTATATTTTCAGTAAACACTTTTTGATTCAATTGAAAAATAAAAAATAAAAAACCATTTAAGTCTAAAACAATTGCATGTTTTAGGGTCATATTTTAAATTTTAATTCAAACACATAAATTGAACTTTATCAAGTTATTTTTAGAATTGGACAGTTATTTTTTTCAAAATAATATACCCTATCTCTAATATCGTAAATTGTACCTACTGAAGTAATAATACAAAATAATCAACATATTCACTGATTTTCATTATATCTGGCTTTGGGAATGTTGATATATTCTATTAATTTTTAAAATATTGCGTGATTTCTCCAGACTACTGTTTGTACTGAGTTCATATGTATTATGAATCTTAAAATATTGATTGACAAATCATAAATACGATGCAATAAATAAATTAGTTTTATCATAATATGGTTATGGTATCTACATAAAAATATTAAATTTTCAATTGTTTTATACAAACAATTTAAAATATATTAATATAGTACAGATAAATCGTCTAAAAATAGCCTTGTATGAGCATAGAGTGATGGCTGTTCGTGACGAATAAATATATATATTTTAAAATAAATGAAAACGTTTTTGGCCGGAAAGTCCGGCCAAAATGCTGTGAAAATTTATTGGTCGTTTAATAGAAAGACACGCACCGGAAAGACAGGGCCGGAGGACGATTTTCCTTATTTAATTGATTCGACCGATCAATCAGCCAGTTTCTGGTCCCGGCGGAACCACCTCGATTGCAATTTCCTGGTCAGTTTACCCGCAGGCGAGACGCATGCATCCCCTCGTCCAAAATTGCCGACATATCGCCTCATTTTTTATATCCATCTCTGTGTGGACACTTCCGAAACAGTTTATATCATAGTATTCTTTTTTTCCATCAAAATTTATCAATTTTCTTTATTCTTTCACTTATTCTCATAGTCGGTCGTATCACCACCACCGCGAGTTTAGAGAAGAAAACGATGCCATCATTTAGTTTGTGTTACGTAATGACAACAGGAAATCCAGCAAAACACATAAATTCACCTTTTCTACTGTCATAAGCTATATGCTATCACACCCCTTCACCCTCCTGACACATAAACACGCCATATTTACGCCGTTTCACGTTTGCTGAATCAGAAAATCTAATCTAATTGTAACATTTGCTTGGTAATATTCGTTTAAAACGCCTATAAATTAATTCGTAGATATAATATATTTTACAGTGAATAATATTAATATACAATAGTTGGATGGTGGGTTTTCCTATATATCATATATGAATATTATTCATCACTGTTACAATCTAATTACATTTTGTGGTTAAATGATTTATTTAAATGTGGTAAATTTGTGCGTTTTAATAACAAGTATACCAGCTACATATACTTATTATAACTACATTAAATAATGCAAATAAAAATAAAAACGAAACACGTTTTAATTAAAACACCAACATTTAAAATTGAACGTACCTACTGCGTTATTGTCTTTATTTTAATTTACGATTAAATTTTCTATTTAATCAAGACTTGGCTTAATTAATATTTTTGTATAAACACATTAAGACTGTAAGCATTGTTGTTTTTTCAACAATTGTAAAACGTTTTAAGTTATTTAAAGATGTTTATACTCTATTTGTTTATATATATTTTAAAACATTTGTAAAAGTACTTTCAGATATTATAATACTTTTGTTTGTGTATATATAAGAATAGTTCCTCAATCTCGTCAATCTCGAGGGTGTAATAATTTTTCAACGATCGACTTTTACCATATCTTTGTAAGCGGTTAGGTAAAAATCAAAGTATATGACTAACTTGAATATTATCATTACAATGCTGTGTTAAGACTTTTGGGATTTATCACATCGACCACAAAAATTATAACAATGGCGTCCATAATATTATCGGTAAAGAAGTTTAAATGTTTCAAATCCTCAATAACTCTATGAATCATCTCCCGAGTGAGTATTTAATCGCTATAAGTTAGTTGGGCGTTGTACAGTTAATGCACAATAGGATCGATGTAGTCATAGGAATTATATTATGATACAAAGTTTATTATGTATACATACATATAATCGTAAATAAAAACTGTCATAAATGGACTGCTAGTATATTTTAGATTCTGAGCGAAGTGATGAATGTATTGATTTTACCATGATGTGTGTTTTTATTTGTTGTGTCTGTCATCACCTTTTGGGGCAGTAAAAATGTTTCGATTTTTGACTTCAGTACCTCGTTCGATCAGAAAGTGACTCGTTCGATCAGAAAGTGAATCTAGTTGGTACTTTGGGGAGTCAAAAGTAAAAAATTTTAATACTTTTCTAAATAATCGAGAAAAACAAACTAAAAATTAAGGGAAAAACGGGAAATTTTACGCACACTCGTTTTTCGACAAAATTGATTTTGGTTTTTGATGTAACATTAAAACATATGACCATAGATACATGACATTTTCACAAAATGTTAATATAAGTATATTCTATCCACCATGCAATTTTCAAAAATTTTCGACTTAAGTTGTACTATTCATAGGCATTTGAAATTGTCGATCATTATTAGTTTTTTTTAAATTATTATCGATAAAAATTTATTTGTTTGGCAGAAAAGCTTGAAAAATTAATACAAGGCTCTTAACATATTGTTACAATAGCAGTTGAAAAAGAAAAGAAATTCATAGTCACAATATTTTTTACCTAACCGAATTTTTTGATTGGTATATCTCATGCTAATACGATGAATTAGATAATTTTAGATTCTGAGCGGAGCGATGAATGTATTGATTTTATCATGATGTGTGTTTTTATTTTTTTAAAATTTTTTTTTTGTGTCTGTCATCACGTTTTGGAGCAGTAAAAATACTTAGATTTTTGACTTCAGTACCTCGTTCAATCAGAAAGTGTATCTAGTTGGTACTTTGGTGGGTCAAAAGTATAAGATTCTTAATAATTTTCTATATAATCGAGAAAAACAAACTCAAAATTAAGGAGAAAACGGGAAATTTTTACAACATTGGAGTTCCACTGGATTTCACATATAGTGATTTTCTTATTTTGGTGTAACTCTAAAAGTCTAAAATAAATGACCGCAGATACTTGAAATTTTCTCTGAATGTTTATATAGACATTTTTTATATTTGATAACATTTTCAAAATATTTAGATTTGTTTTGAGCTGTTTACTGACATTTTAATTTTTCAACTTTTTTTGTTTTTTTTTCTATAAATATAAAAACTTTAAAATTTAGTACAAGGCTCATAATATATTTTTACAATAGCAGTTGAAAAATAAAATAAATTCATAGTCACAATTTTTTTTTACAAGAATTCAAAGTTTAAATTTTGATAACATACGTAAAAATCACTAAAATTCATAAATTATTTTATGCTAGAAATTCATAAAAAATTTTCCTTTTATATCTAAGATTTGAAAATTTAATACATGGCTCCTATCATATTTTTACAAGAGCAATTAAAAAATAAAAGAAATGCGTAGTCACAATTTTTTTTTACAAGCATTCAAAGTTTGAATTTTGACAACATGTGTAAAAACCACGAAAATTCGCAAATTATTTCAAACTAGAAATTAATAAAAAATCTTCTTTTTAAATCTAAGATTTGAAAATTTTTAATAATCTATAATATATCCTAGACAGATAAACCGTCTTCGCTCAGAATCGTTTTTCGTATACAATGATATAATATCATTGGATTCAAATTTAATTCCATCCAATACAGTTACCCACTTGTAACCTACTGTACAGCACAGCGACATCCACGACTTACCCGCCTTTTTTTTTTATTTTACATTTTATACAATTTTAACGATAATATACGTGACCATGTAATTTTATATATGCCTTTTTTTCTGTTTCCTTCTTCTCTATATTCCTGACGTTCAGTCTCAGATACCTCGATCCACTTCTCCGCATCCACATCACACTCAGTCATCAGCAAAGTTTTGGAGGGAAACACTGTTATTATTTTTATTCTTATTATTTCAACGATTTTAATAAAAAATTTATTTTCGTTTATGAATAAAATTATTAAATTCTCTACAATACGTATTTTATTTGTGTACATAATTCTACCGGTGTATTATTCATATCGTCTGCGTTTAAAAATAAATGATATTTATTGAAATATTTCATTTAAGTAAACAATTATTTGAATAAAATTTGTTTTAGTATTTAATTACGCATGTGAATTCATTTAATTTGACATGTCGTTCTATTGCATAATATTATTGTATATCTATAATTAAAGTGAGGGAATATATTTAAAAAAAAAAAGTTTTTATTGTATATATGGATAAATAATGATAACCTACAATAAATAATTCAATGATTTATATATTTAGGTATACATTACAATTTAAACATAAATTTATATTATATTCATAATTCGGAATTCGAAATCTCTTAAGTATAACTTGGCACATATACTACATCTATTTTAAAACTAAAATAAAAACAATTTGAATATCAAATTTGTATTATTTTGGCTGTAATTAGTATTAATTGTTGGATAATTATTTAAAATTATAATATTAT
Organism: Diuraphis noxia; assembly: GCF_037042655.1. Taxonomy (NCBI): domain Eukaryota; kingdom Metazoa; phylum Arthropoda; class Insecta; order Hemiptera; family Aphididae; genus Diuraphis; species Diuraphis noxia. The sequence goes on along the minus strand of NW_028301713.1, from coordinate 3,991,166 downwards.
AATATATTTATAAAATCATAGGAAGTGGTATTATAATTCATTATTAATAAATATTATCATAAACATGAGTTACTAATAAAAGGAAAACTGCAAAAACTCATTGTGTGGTATCACTGTTACTGTCATGATAACACTAACACAAACACATCAGTTAGCACACAGCACTAACCTCGTGTACTTGTTGTTAATTAATATTTCGTTAATTTTAAAATAAAACACTATTACTTAAAATACACAGTGACTTAAGAATATAATTAAAACACTCATTATATTTAAATAAATTTGAATTTTTATCTGCCTATACAAACTTAAAGGATTATAAAATTGTATATCAATTTATAAGTGATGTAATCGAGTAGCCATCAAAATCAGGATACTTATAAAAAAAATTACATATTATATTTTAATTTAAAAATGTCAGGTGAATCATTTAAAATACAGAACCCTAGATTTTGTAGTTTATCACCGTTTAATGAGAGAAAACAGTTATTTTGAAACTAATATTTTTAAATTGCTTTTCTAATGTGTACACAAAGTCAAGTTTAGTTAGTTAGCTAGTAAATTTAAATGTGTAACCTAACCTTATAATAAAATATTTCAAGTATTTTCAACTGTTATTTTCTCATAAATATCTGCGTAAATATGAAACTTTTAAGTTTTATTGTTACATAGTTCACAGAACGAGTCAAGTTTTTTTATAAAAATCACCTAGATGTTCTTCGCATATATGTTGTAATCGGATTTGAGCATTTTTTACGCTCAGGTTAGCTTATGACAGCTGGTAAACAAAAGCATATTTCAATATTACCTCAATTATGTTTCGTGATCATAATTTTTTTATATTCTGAGCGGAGCGATGAATGTCTTGATTTTCCATGATGTGTGTGTTTTTTTTTTTTTTTGTTTATGTCATCACGTTTTGGGGCAGTAAAAGTGCTTCGATTTTTGACTTCAGTACCTCGTTCGAACAGAAAGTGAATCTAGTTGGTACTTTGGGGCGGTCAAAAGTAAAAAATTCTTAATACTTTCCTAAATAATCGAAAAAAACAAATTAAAAATTAAGGGGAAAACGGGAAATTTCACGCACACTCATTTTTCGACAAAATCGATTTTGGTTTTTGATGTAACTTTGACAGATGTAACAAATGACAGATACATGCAATTATCACCGAATGTTTATATAAGTATTTTCTATCCACCATGCAATTTTCAAAAATTTTCGACTTAAGTTTAATTATCCATAGGCATTTGAAATGTTTGATCATTATTAGTTTTTTTAAAAATTAATATCGATAAAAATTCATTTGTTAGGCAGAAAAGCTTGAAAATTTAATACAAGGCTGCTAACATATTTTTACAATAGCAGTTGCAAAATAAAAGAAATACATAGTTACAATTTTTGCAATCATTCAAATTTTGAATTTTAGACAACATACGTAGAAATTACGAAAATTTGCAAATTATTTTAAGCTAGAAATTCATAAAAAATGTTCCTTTTATATCTAAGATTTGAAAATTTAGTAAAAGGCTCTTAACATATTGTTACAATAGCAGTTGAAAAATAAAATAAATGCTTAGTCACAATTTATTTTTACAAGCATTCAAATTTTGAATTTTAGACAACATACGCAAATATCACGAAAATTCATAAATTATTGTATGCTAGAAATTCATTAAAAATTTTCCTTTTATATCTTAGAATTTTAAATGTTATATAAGGCTCCTAACATATTTGTAAAATAGCAGGTGAAAAATAAAAGAAATATATTAGCACAATTTTTTTTTTTTACAAGCATTCAAAATTTGAATTTTGACAACATGTGTAAAAATCACGAAAATTCGCAAATTATTTTAAACTAGAAATTAATAAAAAAAATTCTTTTTAAATCTAAGATTCCAAAATTTTTAATAATCTATAATATATTCTAGACAGATAAACCGTCTTCGCTCAGAATCGTTTTTCGTATACAATGATATAATATCATTGGGTTCAAATTTAATTCCATCCATTACAGTTACCCACTTGTAACCTACTGTACAGCAGAGCGACATCCACGACTTACCCGCCTTTTTACAAATATAATTTATATATTGTATGAATACTTTATAGTTTATTAAAACATTTTTACCTTGAATCCTAACTATATTTAGTCACCTGCAGTAGTTTCTCAGTTGAATATTAAATGAAAATTTTTTTTAACAAGAATACATTTATTTTACGCTTAAATTGTTTTTCCAGCACGACAGCAAAAACCATGATACTTATAGTTCATACCAAGTGAGCAAGCAAACATACAAGTGAAGTATAACAAAAACATACGTTAACACTGTTTCTATTTTTTTTTATTTTTTTTTTTGTAAAAGCTTGAAACGTCAAACACCATAGACATAATTTTGTTTTAATTACACGTAAGCAAAAACACCGTGACCGAAAAGTTGAATTAAAGTTAACCAGTCATGCTTTTGCTTGTTTATTTTCATTATAATATATAACTGTTAAAACTGTTTCAAAACAAAAAGAAAATCAAGTTAAGTAAACAGAATTTTTTCTGAGTGAATAATTATTGTGTTTTAAAATGTTTAAATACAATTTTAATCAGAAATTTGAATGAAAGATAAAGTGCTACCGTCTTACCGATTATATCATGTATCTTGTTAGTGATCTCACCTATACTATTTAATTAATCTAAATTCAACTTATTAAGATGAATATTTATTAATTTATACAATACTATTTATATTTTATTTTAAGAGAACCACCAGAAACACGACTAATGTATGCAATAAATCGAACATTTTGTATCATTACTTACTTACATCTAATAAAACATGAAAGATAAGTACCTATTATATTTTTGTGTTACGTTCATTCGTATTTTATAATCTCATTATTTTGAAAATACTTGACAAATAAGTCACTGATTTAGTAGATAGCACATACGAATTTAAAATGAATGAAATTCAAATCATACACAAGAAAATTAAAACATTGAATTAAACTTCAACATACAACAGTAACACATACATTACGTGATATAAATATAAAAACATTGAAGTACAATTAATAATTTAAGATTACGATAATCAAAATGAAGACAATGTTTTATTCATGAATAATCATAATAAACTAGCATAATCTTAAGATAGGTAACTTTTGTTCTGAGTTGTATAAACAATAATGTTATTCGACTTTTGTCGGTATTGTAGAGTATTGTTTAGTGATGTAATTTTATGCATTTTATATAACTTTGTTAGAAAATGAAGGACAATAATGAGATAAGAACAATGCATATTTTGTTAAAAATAATTTATTAGATAATACACACCTATTTTGACTATTTATACTACCAACCACCACATTAAGTATTGATACTTTATTACATATTTTACAGTTAGTAGAAACTGAAAGATTGTTAACTTGTTTTTAAAATATTATAGGTAATACGTAAAATTGATATTTACGGTCAGTCCAGATTCGGTTTTACTTTAACATCAGTATATAAAATATAAAAGATTTAATAACTAGGTTCGATAAACTATATGATTTTGCATTTTTGTTTTAAAAAAAATAAAATAAAAAGTTGGGAACTAATTATTAAAATTAAAAAAATATATCAGAGTAAAACAAATTATACATATTATCTAAATCAATTACAACATTATTATGTTTTTAATTTATTATTTTTTTAGATATATTTATTACAATTAATATATAGGCAACGGCAGAGATAATAATAAGTAAAATCGAATTAATTACTTAATGAAAGCTGATAAAAATACAATAAAATTGCAATACCTGACATAAATTAAATTTGTATTATTGAAATTACCAAGAATATATTTGTATACATAAATATACAAATAAAGCAAAATGTATGTGGCACATCTATCTTTTAAACGGCTTGAAGCGATTTTGGGTTTTGTCCAATGGGTTTTCTAAATGACCTATCATAGCCAATATTCAGAATAATATTACGAGTTCGGAGTTGCAACCGTTTGCATTATTTATTTCATTCAATGACTTTTTATATTTTTGATTTAGTTTTTTTTTCTCTATCCGTGGGTTATATATTTTTATTTCGAAACAAAACAAAGAAATAATTGATTTTAGATGTAGATATTTTTTTAAAAATAATTTTAGAGTAGTGTTTAGTAGGTTATACCAGATTGCGAAGTAATATTATCAAAACTATAAAATATCTGTTTTTATTTTAGTTTAAAAAATCCATACGAAATTACATAATGTATTACTCAGGGATTTAGATTTATAAACAATAAACATAAATATAATCTAATAATATACCAAGAAGTAATATCTTTGAGATTTGTATTGTCACTAAAAATCGTAACTAAAAGAATTTTAACCATTTGGTAGCATTGCCTTCATTAATGCAAATAATGATTAACTACCTATGTTCAATCTTTGGAGTTTGGTCATTGGGTAAGTTTATCATAGCATCGTGATTTTTATCATAAAAAACATATTTATGTATTAAAGACTAAATTCTAATTTTTAAATATAATTTAAAATACAATTTAAATACTAAAGGCTGTTAAGTTCTCAAAATTAAGTCGTGTATAACTAAACGGATCATTGTTATAGTTTGGTTAATATGTTGCCTTAAACCTGTATGGCTGTATATTTGATGAAATAACTCAAAACCCTCATACACGTTAGGTTAGGTTTATGATATTCGATGAGTAAGCACTTTATTCTTTTTAATATAAATGCGTTTTCAATGGACAACACAACTTTATTATGTCAATAGTTATTAAGTTTCACATCCAGATAACAACACAAAACAAATAAATTGAACATTTCTGAAATTGATGAATGGCATAATGTACGTTTAAACATCTAGCAAATAGATTGTATTTGGTAATAACCGATAACAAAATATCCATTATGACTATGAGTTAGCTATTCCCAATAACTCGTATAGCTCGTTATAAAGACACTCGTATAGCAAATACCTTTATTAATTTACATATAGTGGTTGTTATTATTTAACCATATTCTAATTCAATTGAAAGAAGTTTTTTGTATTTAAAATATTGTTAAATAATAAGCAGTATATTTTATTTGCGATATTTGTGGCACATAAAATTACAGTATGTTTTGTTAGCTGTTCATAATATTATGGAACACTTTAGAAGTAGACCAGTCAAAGAAAAATAATGATAGTTTATGATGAGCTAAGATACATTTTACTTTTTTTATTAAACTAATCTTAATATACATGAAAATTAATTTAAATATTTTATTTTAAAATACGGCACCATCAAAATTTAAAGCATAATTATTATGAACAAGAATTAATGTATCAAATATCGTTTGATAAATTTTCTATTTTCCATTTTTTTTTTTTTTTTTTTTTAGATATTTCTTTATTTGATTGTTTAGAACATAATACATTTTAACTAAAAATCATTAATATGTCATAAATTATACCGAATTAACCGTGAAATTTTATAATAACAACTTAAATTGGTGTTAATAATTGTACAATTAGTTTTGAAAACCTCCCAGAGGCTTTAATGTAATTGAATTACTGGCTTGTGTAACAAGTAAGGTCATTTACCGTTTCTACAAATATAATAATTCAAAACAGTATTGTAACCAAGTTTAAATCAAATTTTTAAATAACTAATCCGTAAATTTAATTAATTTATCACACTTCAAATATTTAGATCAAATTATGTATTATTTTTAATTATATTGTCCAAATTTTATACTAACACTAAAGGTTATTGTATATACTATATTATTATCATACAACGATGAAATAAGTACATCAAAAATAAATTACTTTTGTCTATATTACACAGTTTTAATTTTAGTTATGTTGTAAAATAAAAAAATTTAACTGATTGATATTAATATAATAGCGGTATACCTTCTCTGAAACATTAAAATTATATACTTTGGAAATCTTAAAAAAGATTCGCATAGATACTGAGAAAGATTATTGGCTTTTCTCATGAAAATTTTGCGATAGAAATCTTTACATTCTACTATATTTTAGGAATGCTTGAAAATTCATTGGGGTTGTGTTTCGTACTTCAAATTATTCTTAGTGATTCTTTTGGTGTATATAAATGTTAAAGGACACATTTTGTAAGCACATATATCAGGACTTTTGGGTCGTATAAATCTGTATAGCTGAAAACGAGTATACAAGACATAGGTCGTTAGCGAAACCCGGCGTTTTCCTAGCTCCTCGACAGATGAGGTCGAGGGGGTAACGCCGAGTGGCCGTGGACATTTGTGGGTCAATTCCTGTTGTCACACAAGGAACACGGAGGAATATAGAGTTTTCATGATAAAAAAAATAAGAAGAAAGAAAAATAAAAAAGGGACATTTGTCATGGGACTAGATTGAAATGTTTGTATTCAAAACGTGTTTCCTTAAAGAGTTTTTTTTTTCTTTTACCCGAATCCCATCAAAGGACTTACTCGGAGGACGAGCAGCAAATGCGTTTGAAATGGAAGAGGCTGCAGCTCTTTAGTTTTGCTGGTCCATGGATATATCCTTAATATTGTATTCCGTACGATTAAGTTGGTTTCAATAATGGCATATGTAGAGTACTAGAGTGTATATTATGGATAACGATTTAAGGATAAGAAAGCGGTTATTGTATTAAATGATCTGCAAATATACAAAGAACAAATGCACAACAAAATTGTTTGCTTAACTATAGTGGTTTTTCACCTAACTACACTAGTATAAGTACTAATTTTGCATGCGTTAGTTATCACGTATTTTAATATATAGTATATGGTTTAGTTGATACATTTTGTACTATCATTATAATATTTTAATAAAAAAAATAAAGAATACGATTTTTTACAAGATAGCATTCAGATTTTATATTTTAAAAAAACAAGATCATTTTTTACTCATCAATCATTTAAATGTAACACCTAATAAACAAAATGTTTTTAAAAATATTTATAAAATTTCAATGATAATAATATATCTCTTTATAAAAATTTGTTTTTTCTAAATCATACTATGTATTTGAATAAAAAATTAATTTTCCACATTAGGAACTGTAAATTCATATAGATATAATAAATTTAACACCGTATTAAATGATACATATTTTATATAAAAATAAAAAGAGTGATGGAGAGAGTGAAAGTAAATGAGGGAGAGGGATGTATTTGTTTGACCAGTTCAAAGTAAAAGAAACGCATTTAGAATTCATCACGCACAGGTGCTCATGCGATACACCACAACAAAATCCTATGAAAAAATCAGCTCGATCGAACAACTTTTACATCCGTTTAGTCCTTCGTAACTAACTTTTAGTTGTAACGCATAGGACGTGTCACATCTAAATCCAAGGTGTCTAGTACGCTTGAAATATGACCCAGGATCTGAATCAGGTATCTACCGCCAACGGTTTATCCCTCAAACAACTTTTATCGTCCTCCACGCTTTCTCCTTCTCCTTCTCTCGTTTTCTAACTCTTCTCTACCTGCTACCTATCATCCAAAGCTAAAGCTAGTTCTCTGACCACAAGTATATACACCACTCCACCATCCTTATTTACGTTTCTGAATACCCATGTTTTCAAAGATGAAGAAAAATGTTTAAAGTTAGGCCCGTCGACTTTAAGTATCCCTAAATTTAATTATAATACATCGTACTATCAAAAAGCAGCGTATTATGTAAACTATACGTCCATTAACCAACAGATCTTATCATTAATCTACCATATTTATAAAAATGTTATCATAACAGCCGAAAAGGTTTTCAGAAAATGAATTATTGATGTGCATCAAATACATTTCGTATTAGCTTACTGAAACCATGATTCCATAAGACATGTTAACCTCATCATTCCAGAATATTTAAATAACATAACTAATATTTGTTCTTAATATTTATGCTGTTATTGTGTATGTTTCGTAATATTATATTTAAATTGTATAATAGTTTATTAAACATTTAATGTATATTGAAACCGTTAAATCATAGAAAATAAAAACATCGAATATTGAAAATAAGCACAATAAATAATATAGTATGTTTGAATGATTATGATACTACTGTTATTTTTGAAAAAAAAAAACAGAAACAAATACAAATCTGAATCTCATTTACATTTTATTTTTAGTTGTTTCGAAACGATAAATAAAAGAAACAATGTTGAAAACAACAAAAAGTCAATATTAGTGTAATCATTGGGTGATATAGAATGTAACACGAAATTTGGTACAGGATAGTTTTGTATTAGGCAGATTTATAATATTTTATTAAACGTCGAAATATACAAGTTTATAAGACTAACAACATTTTTGACCGATTAATTTACATAATACATATATGACAAGTGTATAATATTATTTATCAGTAAATATACACATCGATAAGCGTAATATATTTTATTTTATTTTATCACACTTAAGAAATATATAAAATGGAAAAACCCCTTCTCATAATGCACGTGGATATATGTTATATGTTATATCATGTTGTTATAAAAAGATTAGGCTATATTATGTTGGGAATATCAATATTTTACATTTGCACGTAATTATAGAACGCTTCAGTGAGAACATCCAAAGAAAAATGCAGCGCGAAATTTGAAAGTAGTATTGTAAGGGCGTGATTTAATATATATATATATATATATATATATAATATAATAAAAATGTAATGTGACTGCCGATGATAAAATGTCCGTCAATATACATTCCCTCCTGCGACTTCGCATTAAACAAAATCATAAATTATATTATATATAAGTATATAGAGACTTAGCAGAGTATAATAGTTATTGTAATGGGATTCACTTGACAAACGCGATTTTCGTTGCTACGGGCATGTGGAATCGCGTCGAGTGATGTTTAATAGGCGTTTACATTACATTAAACTGTCAGTTTTTCCGGTTCAGCATGGTGTGTTACGTAAAATTACCATATTTTATATGTTTGGAGGCTAGGGGAAAAAAAGAACAATGGTATTTTCAAGAAACGAAATAGATCGTATATATTCATTTTAGTCGTCTTCGCGTTGCTATTCTAGCACGCGTATAAGAATCCTTAAGATTTTCTACCATGAAAGTACGGGAACTGCATGTGTAAAACGTTGAAAACCATCCGTTTCCGAGGAATTTGCATAATATCCAAAGTAAATGTATAGCTAGTTACTATTATGTGTGTATACGTTAACAATGTTAGCAATACCACTTGAATATATATTATAGGTATAATATAAATTATGTACAAAACCCCGTTTACGAAAAATATTCTAAAAAATCATATAATGTCTTAGAAACTTACGGAAACAAATACGGCGTAGAGAGTATACTCACTATACAGAAAGTTTCTTATGGCTTATGATTCAAATTGCTCAAAAAAGTGTTATCGAATTAAAATAAAAATCACATTGAATAGGTTAGGTAAATAGGTATATTTAATTAACTTAATGCGATGCATGCCCAACACTGTACTAGAGTATAGAACAAATAATAATAGGTATACGTATATTTATACATCATAGATTTATTTTACGGTTCAGGGAAAAAAATTTAAATCGCTCCTTGAATCTCGGTTCTCTAATCAATATTTTTACTTGATTATATTTATTTATTTATACTTTTATTGCATTTTTTTTTCAACGCGCTATGTAAATTCGATATAAAAACCTTTTACTGCGATCATATTATAACTATATAAGTATATAATATTATAATATCGTTCACATACACAAAATACATATAAATATTAGCAGCTCTTTAATCTCATCAACCAACAATAGTAGTTGAATTAATATATTTAAAAATTTAAAAATAAATATAAATGCTGAATTACGGATTATATAAAATTAATAGTAAACATTATTTATTTATTTATCAAAGGTTGATATAATTTAATATCACTCATAGTGTAACCTATTTAAAATATATATATATTCATTAATGACATTGTAGTAATATTTAAAGTGAATTTATAACTGTATTTTGAGAATAATAAATACGTTTAATTATTTTCTACTCTCCAAATATCTTTTATATATTTATAGCATACAAGTTGATGAAATTTATGTAAGTATTAAGTATACATAAATACTCGTCTCTATTTTCAATAAAAATAGACATATGGTTAACAATGCCACCAAATTTATTATGCGATAGCGATGTATTTTTAGAGATTAAATCATTAATTTGACTGTAAATATATTACATATTTACATGCATACTGATAATATAATACGAGTTTATATTTATAGAAACGAGGACTCAATATAACTATACTCAGTGCCGTAGCCAGGAGCCAGGATGTTTTTTCGGGGGGGGGGGGGGTATTATTGACCGCATGTTGGCTGCACCAAGCAAGTATTTCAAATTTATGCCTAAACCTGTCAAAGTACTAATAATGGTATTGGCTAATTCTAATCCTACAGTACTATGAACAGGTACAAATTGAAAAAAATCTTCTTTTATAAAATAGCATATTTTAATATTTTATAACCTAACCTAACCATATAAAATATGGTGTTGGGTATTCTCTAACATCATTCTGGTAAACGTTTCTAAAATATACAATTTCTGAATTTGATATTTGATATTTTGGGGGGGGGGGGGGGGTTAAGCCCGAAAGCCCCCCTCTCTAGCTACGGCACTGACTATACTACATATTATATTCTTATAATATAGGTAAGTGTTAATATTATTATGATATCAGTATCATATTTTTAAAATCTAGAAAAATTTTTACAACTATATTGTGATTTTTAAGCATTTTAAAATAAAATGAGAAATATTAATACAAGAGAATGACGAAAAGAATCAAACACTTAATAACCGGCCTGTTTGTTTTCTCGTTATAGTTAAAATATCATAGGAAATGTGTCCCAACTCCCAGGAGAACTTTTGTTACTCATTATGCAATGGAAACAATCGATTATCTACGTGTCTAAACAGAAAAACGTGGGAAGAGAATTATTTGAAAAAAAATTAAAACCAGATTTGGGTTTGAAACGTCAAAAAAATATGTACGCATCCGTGACGTACCTCCGAAAGACACACAGCCTGGCTGGTCGGCTATTCATTAATCAAAAATGCCGAGCAAACTTTAAATCACCATCTGCCGCATTTTGACAATGCAACAAATCCGTGTGCCCTCTATTTTATAAAAAAGCTTCAATGTGAAGGATAACAGAAAAAAATCGCTTGAAATTCATAGGACACGGCCGGGGGCTGATGCCACCACCGTTCGTCCGGGTTAAATGACTTTTGGTCACTCAGGACAAAGCCCATTTGACTTATCATTATACAAGACTATATGTGTATACACAAATTACTTTTATGTATAATGATGTGTGCAATGTTTTCAGTTAAAAAATTATGGCAAAATATATTTTGTAGAATCGAAGAAAATTGTTCTGCAATTTTTATGGTGATTGAAAATAATATGTCTTAACCATTTGTCTTGTACTCGTTATGAGTTATACTGTAGTTATTTTTAGACTTCGAAAATAATATATTCTATTAGGAAATAATTTTGAAAATTTTGAAATAAAATGAAATAGGCACATTGTAAAAGTTATTAAATAATATATCTTTAAATTTCAAAAATGATATGCTTGTATAATAATATAGACTATAGGTTAATAAAAATTAGTTATAAATCAATTTTGAATCAAAAATATTGTTTACTCGCAATATCAATTATATATTTTATATGATATATTTGTTTAAAAAAATAAATAACATCGTTTTAAATAACGTTTTATTTTGCGATTTATATACACAATATACATTTACCTTTAAAAATAATATTTAAAACCAGAATTTATAATATGTTATATCATAATAATTACATAATCTTCATTTTATATATCATTTGGAGTTCAATAAATTGACTAAACGTATATATTACTAACCGTAAATATTATTCGATAGATTTTGTTAAGAATGTTTAGAATATCATTTTGTTGTAGTTTTCATCTTATTCATCATTTCTAACTACCTAATAAATAATATTATACAAATATATAATAAATAATAATACGATACACTATAATACTCTTATGCAGAATGCCTTGGAGTTGACACTTGTATTAATAAATGTAAATATTACAACTGGTAATTGTGTGGGATCACAGCTCTTCATAAAGGGTCTCAGACAAAAGTCTCACAGCAGCAAACAATACATCATACAACTTATTATACACACTTCGATTCAAAATAATGTTTACTATGATATTTTAAACTTTTTTTATGTGAACGATAGGTATAGGTTTTAATATTTTTATATACCCCGAGTATTAAATTTTTTGTCTTATTTATAATTATATAAACGCACGACGTATTAACTATTAATATACTACCACCTTATGATATTATAAATGTTATCAGAAAGAAGAAAATTATCGTACATGTAAATACACACTGCGATAATATAAATCAACGATTTTTCACGGATTTTCTGTACACTAATGTTTTATTAAACTGTATTTTTCAACTAGCTCTAACCCGCAGTAGACAAACTACAATAATGAACAATGAACATACAGTAACTGAAGGGAAATAAAATGTGATTAACTGACTTAGTTCTTTTTTTTTTATTATTATTGATCATATATAAACCCGGCAGCTGTGGCCATTAGTTACAATTTAATTTGGAATAAAGGTATTCATAGTTTTTACAGGAGTTTTTTTTTTTGGTAATACAAAAAATTTAGAGATATGTGCGGTTACATTGTATATCCTATTGATTTACATATTATTATAAAATTAGATTTAGTTTTGACTTAGTTCGTGTTTAATAATATAGTTAGTTGTCAAATCAGCCGTGGCGGTAAAAAGACATTTCTTTTGTTGTTCCTTTCGATTCCTTTGGTGGTTACTCCCTGATCTGACACCGAATACAAATTAGTTTACAGTGGAAAAATGACTTTATTATGTAAAGGAAAAACCGAGACAAAAAGTTGTTGGTTAATTAACAGTATATTAATGAAAAACTTGACAATTTATTTAACATAACGTTGTTTGTATCATTTTCATCGGCGATAAAATAAAATTCATCAACATTCAAAAAAAGAAAAAGAAAAGAATCATGTCAGTGTTTTTCTTGAAGTACTTTATTTTTTATTAGTTGCTTTATTTTAAAATTAAAAGTTACTATGAAAGTGAGATATACGTATGTAAATTAATACTTTTTCATTTTTTTTTTTTTTTTACTGTTCATTCACTAGTCTTAATTTAATAATCGATTTATTAAACTTCACTTATAACTGTCAATAGTATTTCGACGTAAATATCAATATTTTGGAGGAATGGTGAAGCAATTATACATTTTTTACAGCATTGTCAGTTGGATAGAATAAACAATTTATTATTCATTTCAGTATGTATTATTTTTACTAGGAAATAAAATAGGTTATTTTATAAAATAAAAGCTAAATGTTTCACATTTAATAAGGATATTTCAAATACAATAACAATTAAATATGAACATTTTTCTTGTTGACTGCCAACTCGTAGGTATATATATTATACTTCATTATTTTATTTTATAAGTAGGTACCTACAGTATCGTTATTTTTCTACAAATACGCTTAAATATAAATAATAAAATAAAATATCCTGATCGAAATAGTTTTAGCAACCTTTTCATTCAAAAATAAAAGATATGAAATTTGAAGCTAATACAAAGGTAGAGACTACTGCATATGTCTGATTTAAAAATGAATGATGTAGTACAGGATATATTTGGTGAACATTTCTAAATATAAAAAAGTAAATAAAAAACAAACAAAAAATCTGACATTTCACTTAGATTCTCAAAAACACTTGTTTATACAAGAAAACATACTAAATTCATCACGTCAACAAAATATAATAAAAACAACATTTAGTTTTTATTAAATTTTGGAACTCTATATAACAATAAGATTAGGATCCCGCAAACATTTTTTCATTAAAAACCTTTACGAAAACAAAAACAAAAAATCATAATTGTATTAAATTTCCTCAAACATGAATAACAGAATGCAATAATACAGATTACTGTAGTACGGGGTCGATATATCATTTTCGGAGATGATAGAATGGCAGTTATTCGCATAAATTATCTAGTTATTTAACTGTTGTACGATTTTTACTCGTATTTTTAGAGTGGATTATCATACACAATTTATAATATTTAATACATTCATATAATATTAAAAAAATGTTACATAAACCACGATAATGTACATTGACGACTCCACCGAATTGTCAGAAAAGTTATTGTAAGGATATGTGTAAAATAAAAATGAACGACGGAAAAATTCTCGTGTTTGTTAGAATATACCTCATTGCATAAGGCATTTTTTTTAAATCTAGTTATGACTTTATGTCCTTGTTATCACGTCCATATAAGTATTGCCAGAAACATATTCAGAGACTTCTAAAAATTATTTATTGTGAGAACTATTTGAATTTTAATCCACTTATTTGAATACAAAAGTCTCAAAAACTTACAAACACGTACGACGTTCATTCACTAAACATTTGATACATATAGTTTTCAAATATTTAGATTTTTTGTTAAATAATTGATTTATTTAGGAGATTTATTCAAACGAGAAGTGAAATTTTAAATTTCCTTATCCTAAACTATAAGTGTCACAACAATTTTTCTATAAATTTAGCATTTTAGACTATTTTTAATAGCACAAAATTATAAGACTGTGTCAATCAATATCCAAAACAATTAATACTATACATGCAGAGAATAAGAAAACTGTGAAGTATAGACAGCTTTTATCTTGACTGTTATTAAAATTTTATCAATATTACTTATATTATTAATAATCTCGTAGATAATACACATTTGCAGTTTGCACTTAAAAATTGTTAAATAATACAGGTGTAGGTGATCTCATTTAATGTCAACTTAATCCGGTTTATAAAATATCGATCGTATGAATACGATCGAGTTTAAAAACAATGGAAAGAGGTAGGAATAATTATTAGTGATTTCTCCATGTATTACTGTTTTGATGTGATCAATAACATCCATAGCTATTAGCAATTTATTATAGATGACTATGAATTTGTCGTATCAATTAATATAACAAATAAATACAATGTTTATATTATAATATTATATCTATAATAATTTAATATCTATTTTAATATTAACTGTTATCTACCTAATAAGATACTAAACAACTGCCAGAGTATCAATAACACTTAGATTATGATTGACTGAAATCGATTCACAGGTAGATATATTATAAACGTCGTATAGGACAGCAAATAACTTTTACTTCTACTCTCCACGCACAACTTAGTCTCGATAAAACTGATACCCTGGTATAGGTGGTATATCTCAGTTTCGTACGAGTTTCTTTAATATTATACACTTTTATTACCATAGTCACAATACTAATATAACCGGAGTAGCACCATCGACCCAACGCACGATCGACGTCTAATATAGCCGCCAATGTGACGCCATGGCGTCGGAGGTCATACCCACTGGACAGTATGTGTCGGATTTGTCAGTGTCTCGCTGTTCTTAATAAGGAAAAAATAAGAACCATTTTCCGTGGGCCGAGTCATCAAATGTTATTTTCCAATAGTCACGATCGTATCATGCGTGTAACATATAGCGATATGCAATACTAATGATCGGCCATTTATTACAGCCAAACTTGATTAATTCAAATAAGACGAGATCGAACAAAAAGTTTTACTTATCCAAAAATTATAGTTATTTAAAGATAATAATACAATAATAGGAAATTCTAAGGATAGGTTAACCAAGTTTGACTGTATTAATGATTATACTACGGATATACCTAACGACAATAAATCACAGTTGTATAGCTATAGCTAAGTACCTATATACCTATAGGTAGTTTACTACTTAGACGACATAACAATGCGTAAAATTAAATTTTTGCGTTAAACGACGTGGTGAAAATTTCCAAATAATTCTAATATACTAATAATATAATAAACTAACTATAATCGTATAATTTTGTTAGTACTCACCGGTCATCGTTTGCTCGGTACGCAGAAGTCTCGACAGCACCAAGACTATGATCAACGCCGTTGACATGCACCAAGCACACACGAATACACGATCGTACTATAACATAATATTTAATTTGTTCGTAAAATGTTGAAAAATGAAAAAATACACTTAACACATCAATACTTTATTATTTTCGTTAGATAGAGATTGTGGTTGGATCATAAACGCGAATCAAATATAATTAGTCCGACATTCCGAGAAAAAATCGATCGACGAGACGATGCACGACACTACGACAAATCGGAAAACGTTCGCGCCAATCATACAATGACGCTTCGCAGTCTTGCCACCCAAAGTCGGATCGCCATTGGTGCACGATACCTATAACCTGATCGGGAGGTGACCACACATACCTTATAGTATATGGCAGAAGGATACCACTAAACGTATGAACAAGTAACATGTTCAGCTATTGTATATAGCTTGTTAACGTGGTTACCTAACCTAGACAACCAATCACAGCAAAGGATTTCCGCAAACGTGTGTAGTGGAAACCCGCCTTTATACTAATAGACGGATCATTCCATGTCGGCAGGGTTGCGGGGTTCCATCACGAATTCCGTTACAGTGATGTAAATGTAGGCAACGATCAGAAAAGTTTAAATCAAAAACTAGAGAAGTTACAAGCACTTAATACTTGCATTACAAGTTTATTCGTAATATTGATTTAATTCGTTTGAAACTGGTAAGAAATATTCATATAAATCACGATATATTAATACGATGATTACGGGTTTAAACTGTTTTTGTTTTTAACTATACACAAACTAGAGTGGTTTACACACATTTGCAGAATTGTGGAACAAGAACATCAATGCGAGAACTGTGTGTTTAAAGTCTATGATTGGCCACCAGGTAAACCACTTTAAATTATGTTAATTTGGTTGAAATCTAATCTAATCGAAAGGTGAGCTTATTTCTCTTTAAAACAATGCTTAGATATAGGTACACTAACACCAATTTTCCTGACCCCAAACTGCTACCAAAAATTTTTCAAATATAATATAATTTGTATAAAATATAAAATGTTTACATTTTTAATGAATTCTAGTAGGTAAGACAAAAAAAAAATTTATTTTTTTAATAATTTATATTTTATTTTTAACGAATATATTTTATAATGTTGGATGTCGAAACTAAACTGAATAGACTTACTTGATGGAATCTAAAAACCCCAATTCAATTAAATATGCAAATAATGCAGCTAAACGAAATGCAGCAAAATAGTCTCTTTATATCTCTCTTTTTTTTTTTATCTTGAAATTATTGATCATTTCTGCTTCAACATCTGACGCCATTAGCATTACCTTTAGTATCATACTAGAAAAATAAAAATATATATATATATATATATATATATATAAAAGTGCATAAAATGAATGATTAAAGTTGTTAGTTTTAAAATAATTGTATATAGCAATTATTGGAGAATTTATGTTGCTTTGAAAAATGTATCGTTGTGATTTCGTCTGGATTTGGACCAAGACTTGTTCCGATTTTTATATTTAGTTCTCCTCTTTTATCGCTTTATCTCCGTATAGGTATAGTGTATTGTTATTAATGCTTATTATTCTTTTTTGATATTTATACATATATCACTGATTTCCTAGAGATATACAAAGTTTTATAGTTACTATTACGAAACAATATAAAAACATTTTTAGTGATAATATTAATGACTACATAGTTAAACACAAAACACTTGGAAAATGTATTAATATAATATTATGCTTTAAAAGTTTAACTTTTTGATGTATCTGCAGTTACACAAATCAAATTATATTGCATTTAAAATAATTTTTTTTTTTAGAGCAGCCCTCAAAAATGAACTTTGCATTGAAAACTATGTCCTAATTAAGATTATTAAAAATTAGGATAACCGGATTAGTGTAGATACAAACATTTTACTAGACACTTTTGCGTGTATTATTCAATTCTACTCATCTAAACTCGTAATTTATGATTACTTCAAAGCTCTTACGAAATACGATTTATAAACACCAAATTTCTCTAAAAATATTCTGATCCAGCTAGTGAGTAAGAAATCAAAATAATATATAATATACTGTGAAAATTTTAAAAACGATATAGAGAAAAAAATATTAAAAGTAAAAGATTTTTTTATTTCAGTAACATGGAATCGTGTATACAATATTTAAAAAAAACATATTCAAACACTAGTTGTTATAACAATCACGCTGTATTTATATTGATATAAACGTTCGTACATAATATAAACATTTTAATATGACCGTAATTATTATTTTGGTGGTGCTGCAACAGCAGTAACATGTACATTTAATGTAGTAGGTATCATATTCGTTGTTATTCAAAGCAGTTTATGAATACGAATAGTTGACGGCGGCCAAAACACAATATTGCCACATTTCTCCACCCTCCACCCCCTATATGTTCACCGGTGTGAGCATACTGTACATACACTTTTAACTGTAGTCGTGGCACAATGAGAACGAGCCACATCTGCTGAGGTCCTATTCTCCTACATTCCGGGATAACAATAAATTGCAGAAAAACATGGAGCCCAGTAAATAATATATTTAATATTTATATATATTATGTAGACGGGTCAGTCGTCGAGGTAATAACGTGTGTTCGGTTTCTCCACCGAATAAACGTTACTCAGCTAAATATTATTTATTTTTTATATATAAACCTACTATATTATATATATTTGTATACAGGATGTCCCGTGAGGATTTGCCCATTGCAATATCTCACGAAATAATGGAGATTTCAAAATTCTGGTTTTGTAATAAGACTTACAGGAATGAGAACTACAGATATTTAATTTTTAAATTTATTTTAGTGTTTTGGTATAAAATTAAAAAAAGATTTTTTTATTTCCAAAACAATTAAAGATGGCCATTTTGTAGAGTTTATTTTTTTGAAAATATTGAAGTTTCAAAATTATATTTTCATTAATTTTCTGATTTTTAATAATTTTTTCTAGTTTTGAAGAAATAAAATATGATTATAACTAGGCATACTGAAAGTGTTCGGCTGGCCATTCAAGAACGCGGGCTGCGCGACGGGTCACGTGTTTGATAACACTACGATGTTAAATAATTCGCAATTTTTCTGAAAATTAAAAATCAGGAAATTAATGAAAATAAAATGTTGAAACGTCAATATTTTCAGAAAAATAAACTCTACAAAATGGTTATAGTCAATTATTTTGGAAACAATTGAATTAAAAAATATTTTTTTTTTAAACTTATTTACCAAAACATTAAAGTAAATTAAAATATTAAATAATTGTAGTTCTTATCTCTCTGATTCTTATTACAAAACCAGAATTTCAATATCTACATTATTTCGGGAGATATCACAATGGATAAAAATCCTCATGGGTCACCTGTATATGTATAGTTCTTTAAAATATGTGACTTTTTTCTATTGGACAGATCTAAATCTAACCCATCGGCTTCGGTAAAAAATGATTAATCAAATAATATACAAATTTCTGTTAGAATAATATTACAAATATTTTTATTCAAACATTCCTTACCCGATATAATATTAGGTATATTATATAATAATATGTCTTGTTAACGATGTAATAATAAGGGATTGAATTTCCTATTATTTTATTAACATAATTATTATTAAATATTATTATTTTCGCATTCATAAATCCCAATAAAATTTTATTATAATTATTATTAAGAAATAATAATATCCGTTGAGTTTCACAGTATGGCGTGGTATTTAGCTTCACTCACAGACGTGTTTTGAGTGCTAGTACCAGTCGGTGTCCCAAGTTCCTGGCTGGGTGACCACCCAGGTTCTTAGTGATAAATACTTGCCATCACACATCCCGAACCAACAGTACCATACTCCACAGTAAAAACCAGCTAATAATGATGCAGTTGATGTCAGACAAAAATAAAAATAAAAATATCTATACAATTTCGATGGTCGTTATGATACCGTGTTCCATACATTATATAAATGCATAGAAACTTCATTTGAACAGTACAAATCCTCTCCAGCGTACGGGGAAACTGGTTAATCCCATAATGATTGGAAACTTTGACTTATATACCAACCTAATATATACGGTTTATAATATACCGATTTTTTATTTTTTTTTGAACACATACCACTACTACCAATTAATTATTATATTATAGAGTAACTTTATAAATCTTTTTATATGGATATGACATAATATTTGCCGAAGTGGACCTTGAAAGGGATGCAGTTGGTTGATTTTTGAATATATATCATAATATGAGGATACTACGTTTGGTTTCGAATTAAAAGGATTTTACGATAAACAGAATCGCAGCAAATATAGGCTGAACACAATCCTTTTGGTAAATACTTCACCCATCAATAATCCTAAGCCGTCGGGACAGAAGGTTAGAATTATTTTCAGCCACACGATTCACATATTATAAAGTTGAATTAAATCCCGGCTTAATAAATTGTCAAAGAAAATGGAAGGGTCTCACGACAAGCGGAAGTATTTACCAACGACCCGTATCAGTTGAATTATATAATAATATTAATATAATATATAAATATATAATATTATATAACATTATATTTTTAATTAAAATATTATTTTCGTGTCGTAGAACACTGAGCTAATGATTATTTTAATATAGTAAAAATTGTAGTAGCCAGCAGTTACTTAATAACAGTGTGTTAGGTAATATAATAACGGACGTTGTCAAAGATTTGTCGATGAGTAAAAATAATGCGCAGAATTGTATATTATTATTAGGGCTAGGATTTATATGCAATAACTAATTGTAAAATATGTATTTTATTTACCAAAATATGCAAAAACAAATTTTTATTACAATTCATAATTTATTATTATTACTTATTACTATTAGATCATATTGTTACATTAAATATTAGTTTAATTAGACAGAACTTGGCATTTTCACTTTGAACTTTCGGCATACTGGACACTGTTATTAAAACCACTCAAATTATTAAGTATAAACGTCCGCACATTTACGAAACACACGACGTACTAATACAATTATTCTGTTCTGTATCACTGTATAACAATGTGTAAGTAATTCTACCCGTCGTCCGACCAACTATAAAATAACGAACGGATATTATCCGAGTATCCGACCTAAGATAAGATAGGTAGTATTTATGCTATATATTTACGACAATTCAACGGATAAACCAAAAACTATCGGTTTCGTGAAGTACCATTTAAAATTAACAATAACTTATACAAATTAAAAAATTTAAGTTAAAAAAAATCAAGTTCTCAAAAATCTATGAATATGCAATTATATGCATTATGTTCAAAATATGCAAAAAAAAAAATTGGTTCTATTTAAACCGGAATAAGGCAAATCGTGGACAAATCTGACAACCAATCAATTTGGACTTAAGGAAAAAAACATGCAAACGCATATAAATTCTAGCCCTAATTATTATATATTTAGACTTTAGTCACCTAGGTACCTGTATTATATTAATTAATCACTAATTTAATCAATATGTGAAATTTCTCCTGACTATAGTATAGAATAGGCGATGGACAAAAAAATATTCAAAATATTTATAGAATACAAATCGAAAGAATTCTTCCTCTCTTTTCACCCTAATAAATACATATAATCATAATTATACATTTTTCAAATCATAGTGGCGAGTGAAATTACTTGACACATGATATTATAAATATAAATACCTATCATTATATATTACTGTGAATAACAAAATATATTTTACAGGAACATACAAATTTTTTTTTTAAAGGGGTGTTGAGACTTCGACAACAAGGGCCATTAGTCTGTGGAACTGTGGGGGAGCGGGGAGGGAACTATTGGTTTAGTAAGGTTTCCGCCGTGCTCGGGTGGGGGAAAGAACATACAATTTTATTATAAACACATTACCAATATCAAACGAGTTTAGAAATGACTTACAGTTTATTGGTAAAAATTTACTAATATTATTCCAATGATATACACTTTTCTCAACGATATTTTTAGAAATGTATTTAATCAGTTTCTGTATTTACTATTCTGCTTTTCCACGTATACCTAGATTTGTGAAAAAAGTTATATGACTTTAACTTATAATCGTTATCTACATAGATAATATTTAACTGTGAACTGTGTTTTGTGTTATTCACATTTTTAGAAATAGAAATATATTGTTATTTATTTTATTTCACCGAATCTATTAGAATATAATATGTGAAAATTAGTCAAATTTTTTTTTTAACATGTGCATAAAATATTATTCCAAAGATATTATTTTTTTTTTAAAACTCAATAAAATGTTCAATTGTTTGTTACACAGACATAAACTCCAAGGCAAATGTACTGTATATGAAATTGTTTATTAAAAAAAAAATCAATCATCTTAATATTACTCCTTTCTAGATTCCTACGTATATAAACACACTATTATATAGGTGCTGTAATATATATGTTATTCAATTGTAATCATATTTTACAATTTTCAAAGTTGAACGGGAAAACACAAAAAAATTATCCTTGAGAGTATAATTCTCGTATTCTTTTATTTTCCAACGGTTATTCGTGCTCCAATTATTTTTCAAATATATTATACGCACTGTCTTTAAATAAACAACTTTTTTTGTTGGTTTTTTTTTTGTATGTGACGTGTCGGAGCTCGAAGATAAAAATGATATATTTCTCAACGTAAATAATGATAAACTTTACAAACGTGATATTTTTACAACCATTCTATATATGCATATATTATTATAATTTTTAATCTCGGATTGAGAGTTTTTAGGAACTCGAAGTCAATATTATAAATACCCACACAATGCATTACACAGAATACTATACATTATTTTATACAACGTTATATAACACGCGTATCGTAAAAGTCAAACAATAATTTGTTTCTTTGATTTATTATATTATACTCATATTTGCCTTACATAACGCTTAACATCGCTACTGATTTTGCAAAAAAAAAAAATGTATAATATTTTTAGTCTAATCAAAATATTTCAATGATTTATAACTTCAAATTTTCTCGAATCTTCGTATAGTTGATGTAAAACGTTCAATATTAAACACTAATATAGAATTATTGATATAAAATATATACATTGTATTATGATTTAATTGTAGTAAAAAAAAAAATAGTGTAATAATAGTTTTTTTGAATACTAATGGTAATATTAAATAGTTTGTAAAATATTTGCTAAACATTACAATAATTTTTACCATAGAGTAATGATAATAATGTATTTTGTAGACTTAAGTAAATAATATAACTATAAAATAACAGTAAACCGGATAATATTATATTCATGAAACAAATGACAAATAAAACGATGGATCTGTTTTGTCAATTTTTTGATACAAAGCGTCGCGATTCAATCTCGTCCGATAAATCTGCAAGACTCGTGGTAATGCGATTTATTTGTTTTATTCGATGTCATGTGGCATTTGGCAAGTTGTACAATTTATAACAAATAATATAGTTACACTTGGTGACATATAATGTATAAGATAATATATAGTTCACAACCACAAATACGGCAATCGAATAAGTGTGTATAGCACAGACACGAGAAGCCTACAATATTAACCGAGTCGAAAAATTCGTTTAAACGTCTGCACAAAGCTGTAACTACTTAGAGCTTTCCTCCGAAGCATTTCGAAATGTGAAGAGAAAAACGTCGGTTTACATTATAAATATAATATATATATTTATGATTATTATCTGCAGCTAATAGCTATATTATTTTCTAATACTCATCGAACATAACGTGAAAAATTACCCTCTCAGGAAGGTGGCACGTGTGGAGATGAATTATTTACTATATACCTTCTATCAATGTATCGTGTCCGTCGAACGTCTCCGACATCAGAACAGATGTTTTTAAACGTCAGAAAGTCAAAAACAACAAGTACACCTATACACACAAACTTTTTGCGTACGACAAGCTATACTCTCTGGACGGGAAAATCGTGTTTGCGTGTAAGGGAAGGGGAAGGGGGCGCATTAATCATTTTAATTAATTACGAAACAACGTCAGGTGATCGGTCAGGCGGCAATAACGTTATCTCGCGGCAACTAAAGAGGGAAATGCGCGTCCTCCGCCTGCAGTAAGTTGCCGCACTCTTCACGCGCTTCCTTCCTTTCATCCTTCCGACCGTCTACCACGCCTGTTCACATAATAAAATAACATTATTTATTTATAGAGGGAGAAGGAGGCGGACGGAATGTACGAGAAGCTTTTTTCAGTTTTTTGCTCCCTCCTTCTCCGCATTATCCGCAACGTAAACATCAGTGACGCGACTACAACAGCAGTTTACGGTAACAAAGTTTCCTAATTGATGCTTCAAAATTAACTGTACCCATACATAATATTATGATACACACACACACACTTGAGTGGGTGCATGCGTGCACGCAGGTCTGAATGTGTGCAGGTGTGAACTGCAGAAATTAAGCGACGCCGACATGGCGTAGTGAGAGACGAATGCCGTTGGATCACATCGTGTATATGCGTAATATTTGTGTAATGTGTGTCAGCGTATGATTTAGTATGTATGGGTAGGGTATGATAAAGAATGGATAAGGAGAAGATGAAAAAAATATATTGTATAAGCCGACCACTGTCAAGTATCGCCACGACACCACCGCTATTGAACTGTTAAAAAATAACTATTAAGACTAAAAAACAGGACTGGGATTTCCGGTGATATTATACTGGTTTAAAATTCCGCGAACGTTCAATTGCAATTTTAGAATTTATCCCTTCGCTGGTATGCACTAATTATCCTACTAATTACAATTTGCAGAATAATTGTGTATACAATGTGAATAGTTGTACGGGTATTGAGTAAAAACAATATCCAGATTTCAAACGCTGTAATTGAAAAGGATTCGAGACTCGTTCTAATTCATTGTAAGCATTTTTTCTATTAGTTTCATAACAGTTTATTTCAATAAATTGTTCATTTTGATTTTTGTCTAAAATAATGTGAAGTAAAATGCAAATGGCGTAGCTAAGAATTTTGTATGGGGGAGGCTATTATAATAGTCTCAATACAATATCTCTTTTAATTACACTTTTTGTACCTAAAATAATGTTAGTAATAATTTATATATTTGTGTATAAATATTTTATTTTATTTATTATGGCTCCAATATTTTAACTGCATCCTTCTTGGGGTGTAATAGTAGTTATTGGTACAAGGTACAACTATAAAAAGTAGGCTCCCTGACTCGTATTATCGAAGTACCGTAACATACGTTTATTAACCGAGGCTGAGTGATTAATTCACAATTTATAAAGGATGTGGTACTCGCATATGTACAGGTATTATAATATATGTTTACTAGACAAAAGAGACAATATTTACATATTTCTTATTATAAATTAAAATATATGGCTATAATGGCTAAAATAAAGGGTTAGTAAATGGGGGGGGTCTATAACCCCCTTAGCCACCCCCTAACTACGCTACTAGTAAAATGTATAGTCTAAGCTTTTACTTAAATTCCAGAAGAAAAATATTTCGCTGAAGCAATTATATGTATACATTAAATATCTGATGAATATCCGGTTTTGCCTGTGTGCAGTTTTTTTGTGATTAATCTTGTGATATTGTATACACGTTTAGTAGGTGAATCTTGGTTTGAGTGTATCTCAGTCTTAGTGTACTTCAGTTCACTAACAAATCATCGTTAGCGTACTCAGCTTTGTGAAATAATTCCACCTAGATCGGCAACCGCTGCAAGACGTGAATTGAATTTAACACTTGGTATATATTTTTAACTTAGTTTTAACTACTTACTCTCTAAACTTTCCTGACATTTCTAAAAAATTCTCCGACATTTTTGTTGAATTCAATTCAGTATTTTTAAGTATATAAGCTATAGACACATACATTTGCTTTTAAGAATATAGTCCGACAATTCGATACATACTTCCTTGTACCTGAACTACTCAAGTAACACATGGTATAATCATTCATATTATGCAAAAAATGAATAATACTAATTTCAATTATTACGATTTTAATCCTCAACCTTTGGCATTGGCAACAGTTTATCAATAATAAAACGGTATAAGCCTCCACCATGAATTCATGTTTGATTAAATCTTGAAAATAATATATCTATAGATAATTGGGCACTATTTATAATTTCAAGTTAGTACGTTCTTGAGATAAATGAGGGAGTGAGTGGGCAAGTGAATAGTATTTTAATTATATAATTTAGTATAATAAACACCAATATCTCAAACTGTAAAATATGTTTATAAGACAATATTATAACTAAGAAATCGAAACACGTTTTTTATAAATAATATTATTATTGAATTATATACTGACATAAAAAAAAAAGTTCACTTTTAGATTTTCAATGTATTATAGCTTATATAATTATCCATTGATACGATTAAGAGTTAATATTTCAAGAAGAATACAATGAAGTGTGGACGGGAGCCAAACAAACCACAGGAATTTAAGTCTATAAAGTGGGAACATCAATATGTTTGATAATTTATATAATTGGGTAGAATAGTATAATATTATACAGACAAAAAATAAAAAAATATTAGGTACTTTATTACATGCAATATAATATTTTGAAATTTGCATTATTATTATTATTATTATAAACCATCGACGGTGAGTTAAGAAAAATAATTTTTAGATTCTGAGCGGAGCGATGAATATGTATTGATTTTATAATATTGTGTTTTTCTTTTTTATGCCTGTATACACGACAAGTTGTCGAAATAATGCTTACATTTCCAACTTCAGTAGTTCTTCCGGTTGGAAAGTGAATCTAGTTGGTGCACTGGGAGGTCAAATTTTGAAATTCCTAATATTTTTCAAAAGCCCCGGAAAAAACCTAAAAAAAAATTAAAGAAAGACGAGAATTCTTAGCAAAATCAATAATGTTGAGAAAACCGATTTTAGATATTGATGTAACTCTAATCAAATAACCGTAGATACATTTTCACTAATGTCTATACTGGAATTTTCTATATATTACACATTTTTAAAAATATTTCAAATCTTTTTGAGTTATTTATAGACATTTGAAATGTTCAATCTTTTTAGTTTTTTTTTTTTTATAAAAGACAATAAAATCTTATTCATTGGGTAGTAGCTAAGGTATAAAAGCTTCAAAATATAATACAAGACTCCTAATACATTGTCGCAATAGTAATTAAAAAATGTTAAAACTAAATAGTCACAATTTTTTTTTTTTTATTAGCATTGAAAGTTTGAATTTTGACAAAATACGTAAAAATCACGAACATTTGCAATTTATATCTAAGTTTTAAAAATTCAACACAAGATTCTTCATCAGCTTGTCTACTTTTATCAAATAAAAAATGTCTACCGGAAAGTCAAATTGAATTTTTGTTATAAGCATCTGAATTACAACATTGGATATTCACTCAATTTCTCGTGCATTTTTATTTAAATGTTATTCAACAACGAATAACTGTAGGAATTTCAAATTTATCAAAATATTTCAATAATTTTTAAGTTATTTATAGACATTTGAAATTTCCGTTTTTAGTTTTTTATTCTATAAATTTCAATACAATTTTATCCGTTGGGTCAAAAAACTTGAAAATTGAATACAAGGTTCCCCATAAGTTTATTTAATAGCAGTTGGAAAATGTTAAAAATAAATAGGCACGTTTTTTTTATAATCATTTAAAGTTCAAATTTTGACAATATTTTTTTTTAATAAGAAAATATACAACTATAAAATTAAGCACAACAAGTAATAATGATGAAGAGGATTACATTACATCAAAAATGGCACGATGTAGGAGGGCTCCTAATGGAGCTACCTACTAAATATTTATTTAATTGAAAATTTACATAAATTGTTCAGTTGTTAAAAATTTATAAAAGTTTAAATTGTATAGCTATATAAGGATTTAAAATTTAAAACAAGGTTTCACGTAAGTAGGTAAAATCTAAAAACTATTCAAACACAGTTTTTTTATAGTTATTTTAAGTTCAGATTTGGATGAAATTACATATGTATTATGTATATATAATCAAGAATAACAATTTTAGTCATAGTTGTAATTTAAAAATATTATTCCAAGAATATCGTCGAATGATTCAATAAAATATTATATTTTAGCTTATATTGTCAACGGATCATCGTCCCTTATAATATAGGTACCGTCAAAAAGTGCAGTAAATATGCAAAGAATTAAGAACAGCCGACTGAAGTCCACAACTTTAAAAAATAAATAAAAAAGTGCTACGAAGAAGATAACAGAATATGACAAACGTCAATGCAGATATGAAATCTTGATTAGGAATATTATTACATGTATAATGATAATAATAATAATAATAATAATACGACTGATATGAATACTATTAATCTGCTCAAAACAGGAAATTACTTTTGTGAATTGAGCTTTCGACGATAGGCAGGCTGGCATGTTGCAGGGGCATCCAGTCGAGTCAGTGGTACCTATAATTGTATATATATATATATTATATATATCGCGTAACTACGTAAAATGTTTTCTATTCATTTGGTGTTTTAACAATTTACAGCGATTTATAAATTCTATCGCATTCTACGCGGCCGAGCGCTAGGGAATAACCGTAAAAAAAACTTCCGGTTCGTTAGACACTTCTGCACGTATACCTACGCAAGATACTGCAAACCTTGCAGCCTAGTCTACGATTGCATTCACGGTGTACGATGATATAATCTGTGTAATTATTATTACGAAATATCAGCGATAAGCACTTCAGAGGTTTTTTTTTAATGTCAAGTACAAAACAACTCCGCAGAATAAATACGCTAAAATTGGACAACAATCATTTTAGCAAAGGACTAGATGATCGACTACAGGTAGGTTCGTAAGTTGTGATTTGCAAAAATTTGACAGGATGACAATTATTAAGCCCAAAGTAACTAAAAAAAAAAAAGAAACTAATAAACAATAATTTATGAAATTTGTATCATACATAAAAAATGTTTATAATAATACTGTATTAATAAAATATAATGATCATAACAAACATTTTATAATTCTTCGCTTCTCAATCTGAACTATAATAAACAGTACCTACTTAAAATTGTATAGAATACTTGAAAATTATTATTAAATTCCAGTTGACTTATACTACAGAACGAATAAAATTTCATATATTCAATTGCTCATAGACCATAGTGTCTCAAATGTTGTGTGATATTATAAATTTATATATTTTATGTTATATTGGACACCAACAAAAAGTTTACAAAAAACTAATTTTAAATATTGTGAATACACACACACACACATACAATTACACACCTATAAATTATTATTTTAATTCCTTATAGGTGTATAATAACAACATGTCTTACTTTTCTAACTATGTGTGGGTCATCCCACTGATACACCTAAACGATATAAATATTTTTAAGTGAATATTTAAATAATGCTCTATACAAATCGACAATATTTATAATAATGAATATTAAAAAAAGAAAAAATACTCATCTTAGGCTATAACTGAAAACAGATATTTTTTATGAAAAAAAAAAAATTATAATAATAATAATTAAAATGGGTATTACCAAATCAATATAGTTGTTTTACAAATATTTTTTTCGGCGTTCAAGTGCATTACATTTTTTTAATTCTGAAAACAACGAATATGCGTTAAAATGTAATATGTACACACACGCATATTCTTTGCGTTTATATATATATATTTAAAAGAGTGATTTAAATTGTATAGTACACTGAACAAAAGTTACTTCTGACCTACAATGATAAATGTAAACATGTTTTTTTTTTGTCGGCAGGTAAAGTCGGCTTTTTAAAACATATTTAATCATATATTATAACACTGGAATGCGTGCATATATATATATATATACTTTACGCGCATTATATATTTTATTGTTAACCGTGCAAAATGTGATTGCTATCAAGTCGAATTACATAATATTATTATGACGTTACATATGCCTATTATATATATATACATGTTCATAAATATATAACTTGTAATGTGTATAACTCTTGCACTGGTTAGCCGTTTTTATGGGAACAGAGTTTGTTTATTTTCGGTGTTGTGTTTAGTTTTCAACCCCATAAAATACTAAATAAAAACAAAATGACAATAACAAAAACAACGGCAACAGCAGCAGCACCGTTGAATAGAGTTTAAGTGAGTTTGAAAACAACAATCATAATAATAATATTATAACAGCAGGTATAAAGCGTATAATATGTGGCGCATATAATGATAGGTAAACATGTTATGTTTCCAAAAACGTTTCCGATTAAGTCAGTAGAATGTAGGGCCACGCATAGACGGCCGTTACTACAAACTTGACACGATTATATATATATCTATATATTTTATATTTTAATAATATTAACATTTACATAACAATGAATAAGTAAACAGTAGTAATAAACAACGTAATAATATATTATAAGACAAAAACTAATTAGTGCCCGTGAGCGTGTGCAGTCCGGACACTCCGCTGACACACGCACACGACACAAGACGGCACAAGACTGACTAATCAGTCTATAGTGACTAATCACTAATAACTAATCGTCGCCTCGGCGGCACGAGCAGGCAGGGCTATCACTTATCACACTACAGCTCGGCCATCCTGACGTTCGGATCGTCCTCGATCCGTATAACACAACATAATAATTAAAAAAAAAATAACAGATCAAGTATAATATCATGTATACAATGAAAATAAAATAAGAACAATAAAAATTAAATAATAATAATAATAAGCGAACACTCACTGATAGTACCTAGTAGGTAATACTTAAAAAAAAAAAATTAATACTGTTTAACCCAATGTTTTATGTCTCTCGCGGCCACGACTGTATTCAAAGGTATTTGGGTCACCTGGTGCCCTTCAATATCAGAAACAATATATCGGTCATTGGGAAGGACCTTATCTATCTTATATGGACCTTTGAATTTAGGCAATAATTTTTTACAAATATTTGGGGTAGTGTCAACATTTTTAATCATGACATACTCGCCGACAGAGTACTGCATGGCCGGTCGTTTAGTCGAATCATAGTAAGCCTTATTATTTAGTTGTCCTATGCGTATGTTTTCCTGAGCATTTTGCCTAATTTTATCAAAATTACGTTGATCATTTTCAGTTTCATTAAGCGCTTGTAAGTATAATCTAACATAATCTGTTGGCTCTCCTATTTGATCAATACCAAATAATAATTTACTAGGTGTATTTTGTATCGATCTATTAAAAGTATTATTTACAGCAAACTGTATTTGATACAAATATTCATTCCAATTTTGACTATGCTCGTGCATAAGTTTTGATAACATAACCGTTAACCCTCTGTTGTATCGTTCTACCTGTCCGTTTGCCGACGGCGTACCTACTGCTGTTTTTATATGTTTAATATCATATCGCTCGCAAAACTCTTTAAACACGTCAGAACGAAAACATGACCCACGGTCCGATATTATTTTGATCGGTTTACTATAGTGTAAAAAGTATTGTGTTAATCGTAAACATGATTCTTTAGCGGCAACTGTGCGGACTGGATACAAATTTAAAAACTTACTAAATGCGTCCACCACAACCAAAATGTGTCTGAAACGACCAAAAGTTTGGTTTAACGGACCATAATGGTCAATATGAATTGTCTGAAATGGTTTGTCTCCCTTGTCGATTAAATTTAATAACCCTTCGTCCTTACCGTTTTTAGGCGAAAATATAATACATTTGAGACAGTTGCTAATATATGTCTTAACGTGATCACTTAATTTCGGAAACCAGTAAATTTGTTTAATTAACTCAATAGTTTTATTTGTTCCTACGTGACACATGTCGTCATGACAGGAACGGATTACTTGGTCACGCATGCTAGTCGGTACGTAAAATAGTAATCTATCATTATTTTTTCGATATACTAACCCGTTACGTAATTCAAACTGTGGGTGTTCTGAGCGTTCTAGTTCTCTGGAAATAGAACTAATTTCGGGGTCAGTTTGTTGTTTAATAGCAAGGGCCTGATTAAATGTACAACCTTCTATTACTAAAATATGCTTACAACGACTTAACGCGTCAACGTGCTGCATTTGCGACCCGGACCTATGCTCTATCTCATACAAAAAATTTTGCAAAAACATGGCCCACCTAGCGATTCGAGGGTTTATATCTTTTTTTTTTAGCGTCAGTGCAACACTATTACAATCGGTTACTATCTTAAATTTTATACCTTGTAAATATACGCGGAAACGCTTAATAGAATTTATAATAGCTAACATTTCTAGCTCATAACTATGGTAACGCGATTCGGACTCAGTAGTCCTATGACTATAATAAAAAATCGGATGGAAATGATTATCGGGTTGCTTCTGAAACAAAATTGAACCATATCCATGGCTACTAGCATCACAGTGAAGCTCTGTTATTGCATTGGGATTATAAATGGCTAATAACGGTTGTTCCCCGAGTTTTGATTTAATAGAATCGAACGACCTCATTTGCTCCTCTCCAAACTCGTATGGAATATCTTTTTTGAGCAAGCTATAAAGTGGTTTAGCAATAATTGCAAAATTCGGAATGAATCGTCGAAAATAAGACGATAAACCAATGAAACTTTGGAGTTCTTTATTATTTTGTGGTACAGGGTAGTTTTCAATTATTGAGACGTTTTTAGGATTCGGTTGAATACCGTACTGATTTACACAATAACCTAAGTAAATTACCTCACATTTCAAAAATTGACTTTTGTCTAGACGGATCTCTAACTGTTTATTTTTCATTACTTTTAATACTCTAGACAGGAGCTCTAAATGCCCTTCAATAGTTTCTGTGGCTAGCATAATATCGTCAAAATATACGATCACCTCATTTTTACGAATAAATTCGTCGAAAACATTTTGAATA
Organism: Diuraphis noxia; assembly: GCF_037042655.1. Lineage (NCBI taxonomy): Eukaryota > Metazoa > Arthropoda > Insecta > Hemiptera > Aphididae > Diuraphis > Diuraphis noxia. The sequence continues at coordinate 3,958,213 of NW_028301713.1, read as the reverse complement.
AACCGGCTAAAACACGAAGGCCCATTAGCTAACCCAAACGGCATTTTTAAAAACTCGAACTGCCCTAATGGTGTCGTAAAAGATGTAAACTTAATCGAATCGTCTGCAACATATATATGATGAAACCCATCCTTTAGGTCCAAGCATGTAAAATATTTTTTTCCGCGTAATAAATCTAAATTATCGTCTATTAACGGCAGCGGGTATCGGTCTTTCACAACATATTTATTTAACTCGCGGTAATCAACACACATCCTAAAATCTCCATTCTTTTTCTTAACCAGTACTATGGGGCTACTGTATTCGGAACTACTACGTTGAATAATCCCTTTGGTCAACATGTTATCTAACATTTTTTGTAGGCAGTCTTTTTCGAAAAAAGACAAACGCCGGGGGCGAAAATAAAACTGTTTATCATTTTTTAATATGATGCGTATCTCAGGACGATAGTCATCAGCTGTACTAATGACACTTTCATGGTTAACATAGGACTCTACATATATTTTTTTAACTTTTTGTTTAATATCATCCGGCAGAGTATCCTCAACATTCAAATTAATATCAGCATCATCTCTTTTATAATCAGTGTAATTAACAGATAAAATTTCGGCAAACGATATATTATTATCAACTTTTTTAAAGCTTACTTCAAAATGCCCATCTGACACGTTTAAATTTACTCTAGGGTGAGATAAAAAATTACGACCCAATAGGCAATCATTTCTCATGGCATTGCCGGGCACCACGTGAAAACATAAATTAATCGGGGCATCAAGTTCACTATGAAAAATATTCGCATCAAACTGGTCTACTATATTTAGTTTAGAACCATTAATACCTACTAAATCCGATTTTGGAGGCACGACCCCAGACACGTATGGGACAACAGTCGATTTAATTAGACTAACAGGACTACCCGTATCTACTAATGCTTGTACATCGATAGACTCACTATTGGGAAACTTAATGCTAACATTTAACATATATGGGGGTACAATATGTGTGGGGGACCGTTCCAAAACAGAGACATGCTCACCACCGTTGTTGTCTTGACGCTCACCTTGGCGACCTGGACAGTTCCGCGCCGAATGACCCGTTGAATGACAGCTATGACAGGTTCTCGTTGGACACGAAGACGCCAGATGCCCGATCTTTCCACAGCTATAGCACGTGACACTCGACGTATCCCTTGACGGCTTCATTCTTGTATCAATAGTGGATCGTTGTACCGTATTCCGATCTCTATCGCGGTTGTCAGAACTGGCTTTTCGATTGCCGGTATAACTTTGAGTTGTTTTAGCAGGCTCGGTCGATCGGATTCGATTGATCCTGGCATTTTTCAGATTATTGTAAGAATTAATATCAGCTAATAATTCGTCTTCACTTAAATGTGTGCGCGCTATCAAATAGTTACATAAATCGTGAGAATAAACACCTTCAACTATCTGTTGTTTAGTTTCGTTAAACGGTAACGAGATTTCACGGCAGAGGCGTGCTTTGTGGTGAAAATACTCTATGACGCACTCGCCCTTGGTTTGAACGCGGTTCGACATAATTCTTACGCGATCAACTGTGCACAACTCGTTTCCCACAAATGTATTATTAAACTGGTCAACAAAACTACCCCAACTTGAAAATGTACGACCAACGTACCAATTTTTTGACGGACCATCCAATTTTGTACGTACTATTTCTAGTTTGAAACTGTCTGGCCAATTATGCAATTTTGCCACACCTTCAACGGATTTCAACCATGCTCTCGCATCCGTATTAGATTCACGTCCAGAAAAAGTACTAATCGAATTATTAAAGTCTGGCATGACGTAGTAACCGTTATTAGAAGTTGACGGCGAACGTGTTGACTGCGCACGTATGTTATCATTGTTATTGTCTTCATTACGCAATATCCGTGATAACAACAATCGGTTCTGCTCTATTAGCGCTGTCAATGCATCTCGCATTCCACTATCACTGGTAGTGGTTACACTCCCGGACGACTGGTTAGTATTTGGTGGTAACATGTTTGTTATTGACTGCGAACAAACTAGCTGCTCCGTAGACACTTGGGGCTGCAATGGTGGCTGCACTGTAGCCTGCTGCGACCCGCTTCGTAAACGGCTAGACGACCAAACCTCGTGGTTTTCGGCGTCCTTCTGACCCGTTTGACCGTCATCCATTTTGAATCAATAGAAGTTAGGCAAAACAAAATATGCGACACAAACCGAACGACTCGACGACTAATTTCGCGATAATGACAATACACAATTACTTTGAGGGCGTGGGTTCGAATCCCACTTCTGAACTGTAGGGCCACGCATAGACGGCCGTTACTACAAACTTGACACGATTATATATATATCTATATATTTTATATTTTAATAATATTAACATTTACATAACAATGAATAAGTAAACAGTAGTAATAAACAACGTAATAATATATTATAAGACAAAAACTAATTAGTGCCCGTGAGCGTGTGCAGTCCGGACACTCCGCTGACACACGCACACGACACAAGACGGCACAAGACTGACTAATCAGTCTATAGTGACTAATCACTAATAACTAATCGTCGCCTCGGCGGCACGAGCAGGCAGGGCTATCACTTATCACACTACAAGAAATATGTCTAAAAGAGTCCAACGATTTTGACACAGTACTAAAAAGGCCCAGAAACTTCGCGTCGAAAGTGGCGAACAAGTTGTTTGAGTTTGTAGGCATCTATTTAAAATATTGTAAATATCTTTTTGTCAACCATTCATTATGACTCAATAATATTATTATTTATAATAGCCTACTGTTGAGGGTAAATTAACATTATTATATTTATTACACATATTATATTATTATGACTAGGTTAAGCGAAATATGTTTTCGGGGTTATAAATAAAAATATTGTGGAATTATTAGCCGTATCTTTGAGATATTTTCAAGATTTTATTCGACATACCTATTATTATTATAACTCTTAATCTTCTGAGAACAACAAAGGAGCACTCAACGAAGACGGAGCCATACAAATCGGCACCTTTATAATATAATTTACTGAACAAATGTTAATATTGTAATTTATACGGATAAAACACGATTGCGTACGTTCGTTATCGGCGATACCTTTTTAAGCTACACGATTCCATACGATTTTATCTGATCTTTAAATACACGATTTCGTACGAAGTTTTAGGCGTTGATGCCAATTTTCATACCGGTATATACATCATATATGACCAGGGTTGAGATTTTATAGCATTCGTATATTTCTTATGAGATGCCTAAAAAATAACGAAGTAAGCTAAAAATGTATTTCATGATACAGAGATTTCAAATTAAAAATTTCAATTTGCTTTTTGTATATTTTTTAATTTTTAATTTTTTAGTGCTTTTAGATTCTGAACGAAGAGATGAATGTATTAATTTTACAATGATTTGTGTTTTTTTTGTGTCTGTGTACAGCATAACTAGTCGAAATAATGCTTCGATTTCAAACATTGGGGGTGGTTTCCGATGTAAAAGTGAATATCCTTGGTGCATTATAAAGGGCAAAAGTAAACGTTTTCCAACAGTTTTCAAAAAAATCGAGAAAAACAAAAAAAAAATGACAGAAAAATGGGAATTTTTACGCAAAACCAGTTATCGACCAAATCGATTTTTTTATATGGTTATAATTCAAAAACTAATCACTATAAATACTTGAAATTTTCACCAAATGTTTATGTTAGTGATATATATATACAGTTTAATTTTCAAAACTTATTTATAGACCACTGAAAGTTTCAATTTTTTTGAGAATTTTTTTTGAAGTGTCGGTAAAAAAATGTTGAATGACCAAAAAAATTTGAAAATTTAATACAAGGTTCCTTATAAGTTTTTCTTATTGTATCTAAAAAAAATTAAAAATCGTTAGTCGCAATTTTTTTATAAGCGTTTATAGTTCAAATTTTTACGAAATCTGTCGAAAACGCGAAAATTTGTAAGTAATTTTGATGTTGAAAAATCATAAAATTGTTTGTGTTTATAACTAAAGATTAAAAATACAACACTAAGTTTTCCATAAGTTTTTCTTCAAGTAGCTATAGATAAAACTCGAAGCATCATTTAGGAAAAATTTTAAGTGCGTTTAAATTTTAAATTTTTACGAAATAGCGTAACAATAACGATTTATCCTCAAACGAATTTTAACATTTGTTATTATTCAAAAAGTATAAGTCGTAGATACTTGAAAATTTTACCAGTTATTAAGATTGGCATTTTCTTTACATGATTTAATTTTCAAAATATTTTGAAAATAAACTGCTAACTAGCAGTTGAAAAATAAAAGAAATATATAGTCATAATTTTTTTTTTATAAGCATTTAAAGTTCAAATTTTGACAAAATACGTATAAATTACGGCAATGTTCAAATTATCTTAGATAGAAATTCATAAAAGTTTTTCTTTTTAATTCTAAGATTTGAAAATTTAATACAAGGCTCCTAACATATTTTTACAATAGCAGTTGAAAAATAAAATAAATGCTTAGTCACAATTTATTTTTACAAGCATTCAAATTTTGAATTTTGACATCATACGTAAAATTCACAAATTAGTTTATTCTAGAAATTCATAAAAAATTGTCGTTTTATATCTAAGATTGGAAAATTGTATATAAGGCTCCTAACATATTTTTACAATAGCAGGTGAAATATAAAAGAAATATATTGGCACAATTTTTTTTTCAAGCATTCAAAGTTTGAATTTTAACAACATATGTAAAAATCACGAAAATCACGAAAAATCGCAAATTATTTTAAACTATAAATTATTAAAAAATTGTCTTTTTAAATCTAAGATTTTAAAATTTTTAATAATCTATAATATATCCTAGACAGATAAACCGTCTTCGCTCAGAATCGTTTTTCGTATAGAATGATATAATATCATTGGATTCAAATTTAATTCCATCCATTACAGTAACCCACTTGTAACCTACTGTACAGCAGAGTGACATCCACGACTTACCCACTTTTTTTGGACTTTACTTACTATACCTAACCTATAAACTCGTCATCTTTAATTCGAAAACGGTTTGTAATTCCAATAAGTAAAAAGTTATAATGATCAAAATATTTTTAAAAAAAAATTATACTTTTTAAAGAATCGATAACCATCAATATCCTACATTGAATAAATCATCTAGTACATAATCATTCTGCTATGATACCTGTAAAATGTTGGTTAATAACTAGAGTTAGGATTTTGATGACCAAAAAACATACAAAAATGCCTTAAAAAAATGCAATAATTACCTAAAAACTTGTCCATCGGATTTTTTCCACACTATAAATATAATACTCGATAAGTGTAACGTTTGATAAACGTGTATGGTCGGCGTATGTTTGAAATAGCACTCGTTTTATATCAATATTATATTGAAAATATATAACACCCAAAGTATTAAACACTACGTATATCCAAATCCAAAGTTAGATTTTAAAATTTTAAATAAATTTAATTTGTTTCCAAACTTATGTTTAACACTTTGCTCTAATTTAAAATTTGAAAAAAAAATGCCCCAAATTGTATAAAAATTATACCTAAAAATGCAAAATAAAATTAGAATATTCTGCATCAAGGGAGCATGAAACAAATTTTTAGGATAGCATTGTATAGAATCAAATGAAAAAAAATCAAAAGTCATCAACCTCCTAACTCTACTAATAACCTTACTAGCTGACAGCTGTTGAAACCGTACATTCATATTTTATAAGATATAATATAATATTGTAATATTACACGTTGTACCAACCACATAATATGGTGTGGACGCGGTGGTAAGTCGTAGTTACCTCGCTATACATACGCCAAATTCCAATCCTAATATTGTCGTCGGGTTTTGACACGATGATAATGTTTGACGATTCACGACAAAGTGTTAATTGTTACCGTAATAACGTCCATGTGAAACGGGATGAATAGAAATGCCTGAATAAATAGAAACGAATTCAAAAAAGTTATTATTTAAACAATCCGTTTACACTATAGATTTAGTGTTATACCGTTATGAATATTAAACATTCACCTAGATAAACATTGCACATAGGTAAGTGAAAAAATACTCACAAACGTTGCTGTTTCATTTTTTTTTTTTTTTTTTTTTTTAAGGTCTTCGCTTAGAGTCCTGAAAAATGCATTAAATTATTGAACACCATCTGGAGGGAAAAAACCAAAACAAACACTAGAAATTAAAAATACCTAATGAAAGTTATTAGAAAAAAAATGTTTTTGAATATTGAATATTCGCCTTTCAAATAAGTAACAAAAATTAAAGACGTGTTTTTTTCATCTGATTTACCTATATAGTTTAACTATATATTACATGACTATTAACTGCACACGTATACGCTGCAGTGTTTTATAAATTATTTGGCAAAGTGGCAAAGTTGTGCGCTAACGACTCGTTTGAAGCGCGATGGCCAAACGCTTGGTTCTCTGAACAGTCGTAAAAGATTATTTTCGGGAAAAAACAAAACAAATTACTATTTTTATATTTACAAAACACGTTATGTATTGTTCATCAGATCTGCAAATAAAAAAAACATCAAATATACATCAGATTTTGAATGGTTGAACGTTTAAACGATTAAAAGGACCGAACAAAGTATTTAAATTCAACTAGTTTTTAAGTTACATGATATATATATATATATAATACATACCTATGTACCTATCAGTTATAATATGCATAATTCATATAGCTAACGACAATGGCGCCGAAATGTTTAAAATAAACTATGACATCGTCCATCAAGGGGGCCTCCATCATCCTCCCCAGTGGCGTCCGCAGAGGAGAGCTAATGGGCTGACCCCCCTCCCCTTTGCCGTATTATTGATTTTTGTTTTTATATTTACCTCGATTTAATATAGTTTCTTAAATCGTGTGTTTACCTATTTATTGCAAACTATGTAAATAACCATATTGTCCTAAACTGGAGTTTAAACTCCTAAGGTTCATAGATACTATTTTTATTCATTACATAGTCAGTAGTCATAATTAAAGATACTATCTTTAGCCGTGCCACAGTCTATATAAATCTATAACAATTGGACTGATGTTAGCAACACTATCCAAGCATCGTTATTCCGATGCCCGAGTTAACCTGTTAAACCTGTAACAACTGACTAATTATTTATTTTCAAGCCCCCCCCCCCCCCTATTGAAAAATCCTGCGTACTCCACTGATCCTTCCGATTTGTATAATTTAACCATCAGATGTAAACTAAAGTATCTACAAATAAGTAATGTAACGTTTAAAACCATATTTTTTTTATTATGTTTAAACAGTGTATGCAGTACACGGCAGTATCTCATGGTAAGCTCCCCGTCTAAAAAATCTACAATAACATATAATATGTCATATATAAATTGTGATAGGCACTATTACTGCAGGTTGACGAGTAAACCTATGATTATCCATACGTTCGAGTCGGCTGCAATCCTAATGAGCGATTAGACTATATTATTGTGTACGCGAATATAAATTCAATCGACAGTCAGCCATCATAGTCTATACTATAGACTAAAAACCAATACAATGATTAAAAAAATCACTCTCTGGGAAAAAGAAATACAAAAAAATAACTGTGAGCCGTTTGAAAGATTGAAAATATTTTTGCAAGATAATAAGAAAAATGTATCTAATTTTACTGAACTCAAGACTCAAATGGTCCAGCACTTGAATGCACTGAAGATCCGTATAAGAGAGTATTTTCCGCCTTTGGAGAAACAATATGACTGGATACGTGATCCCTTTGATGTTGATGCTACAGACACTAACCTGACTACTTTTGAAAAGGAGCAGCTCATTGAAGTCTCGTGTGATCCCTCGATGAAAAACAAATTCTTAAATTCTGGCACTACATTGTTAGATTTTTGGATCTGTGTTGGAAAGGAACAAAAAGAACTGTCTAGCACTGCTTTCAAATTTCTTGTTGGATTTTCCACCACTTATTTATGTGAAAGAGGTTTTTAAAGTTTAACTTATGTTAAATATAAATATATAAATAAATTAAATGTTGAAGATGATTTAATATTGTATTTAACTTAATTAGAACCAAATATTGATAATCTGTGCCAACAGAAACAAGCTCACCCATCTCAATAATTTCTTTGAAAATAAACGCTTATAGTTTTTAAAATTTTTTGTATATTAGTATTTAATAACTTAATCTTAATAAAATAAAAATGTATGGTAAGTCTTTAAATTTTTTTATATATATTTTAGTTTAGTAACTAAGAAGGGGTACCCAAAAAAATTTATTGATAAAAAGGGGTACAGTGTTTATAAAAGTTTGAGAATCCCTGGTCTATAGAATCAATATTAGACAGTTTTTACACGATATAATAACATCCACAAAAAACGTCGAATTTTGCTCATAGTGCGGCCACACAATAGTAATAATATTATATTTTTCGATTGAAAAATCACGTTGGATAAATAATTAAATTTGATTTTTCGGCTAACAACTGTAGACGAATAATAATTAACGACATCATTTCAATCTAATGTGACGCGCGATTACATGTCATTCGAGCACACGAAAATAATAATTGACAGCTGAAATTTAAGCGGTCGTCAATTTATTACTGTCACATGTGCAATATTTTTTTGGACGGTCAATTTTAGTGGGCAATATTATTTTATAATATATATATATCATGTTCATTGATCACACAGGCGGTTTGTATGAATCGAAACATAGTCAAAAATAAATTTCAAATAACCATACGGTTTATTTTTGAAATGCCAAATCAAACTGTCGCAACACGCACAACAATCACCAACAGAATAATACCAATTTATCTATAAAAATATCAACTTAAATGATTGAACTTTGGTTACTATAAATTTATTCAATCTTGAACTCTTATAGTTGTACCCATTCATTAATCATTTTAATAAGATTTTTGATTTTTCTGTTGTAATGTTGGTTCGTGTAAAACGAGTACTCAAAATTCCACGTAATATTAAGTACCTCCCATAAACATTTGAAACTTTTCAGTTCCAAAAAAAGTACGTACCCACTTGAGTAGTACTGTTTTATAATATCTTAAACATTTTTCATTTTTCTAGTAAAAATTATGCAATACCTAATCAAGCGCGCCAAAGGGAGGGGGGGGTTGCCCCCCCTGGGAATTTTTAACTGTACTTTAATATCATGCATGGTATTTCATTTTACTATCAAAAATATAAAATAATATATATAAAAAAATAGTCATATAGAATCAAACTTTTTCGATCTTATCAGTAATTATATGAAAATTAATTAATATAATCATCGATCATATAACATATAATATATTAGCTTATATGGTCGAAGAATATTATCAACAGTAATCAAAATACGGAATTACAAATTATCATCAATAGTATCACGAACTATAGTAATATTTTCTACCTAGCATCTGGTTAGGTAAGGATATTTCGCGGAATACAAAATATAGAATCTCCCAATCTTAATGATTATAATTTATTTGATTTTGTAATGGGCTATTTTTAGTCAGTTTTAATAGGTTAATTTTACCCAAATACGACAACAACTATATAGATAAAATAACTCGTGGAAACGCGATCCAGTGACATCTAAATATTATTATTTTATTATTAAATACTACTATTAATTTGATTCTACTATTATTTAATTAGTGAGTATATTATATTTTAAGTAATTTTTATCTTGCCCCTGGTGGGATTTTATCCTGCGGGCGCGCTTGAACCTAATCATTAAAAAACTGTAGGAAAAAAACGCAATTTTAAATTGTGTTGTGCTGGCGGCGCAAAGTCTATGAAATAAAGCAATTTTTAATAAATACATAATAAGTACCAGTTAACCGAATTATCTTGCGAAATACAATAAATTGTTCATCTCAGTAGAACTATAGAAGCTAAATTATATTTTTCTTTAGAAGAGCGTGTTATCACTGTATATTGGACTGAATTTAAAGCTTCACGGGGCCAACATGTTTTGAACTACATGAAATCTCATCAGATTTTCACAGAATTCGCGTTTCCAAAGAGCGCAATGAATAACTATAATTTGTGAGGGAGGGGGGAGTGTTGGGTTGGCGCACAGATAACAGTTTTCAACAAAATCGATTTCGGTTATTCTGAAAACAACAACGCTAGGAACCGTAAAAGATTATTTATTACAACATTTTACGATAATATTATTATTACTTACTTGTTGAATCCTGTTTACGAGGAATTACATAATAATAATATATTGATTTTAATATTGGTATTTGTAAACAATCGAAGTTATATCTACAATTGAAGCTTAATATAATTAATATAATATAATATAATTTATTGGGTCCCACTCCGATGAGGTGAACGACTCATCGGGTAGTCAAGTCAAGCGCAAGGCTGAACCTATCATTTTCGTTGCATATTATCGTACGTTTTCTTAAGAAGATGCCACACCCTCATATGTTGTCTTCGTCTTACAAGTGCGTAACATACTACTAACATAACAAAAACTTTTTCGCGCGGGAAAGAACCGAGAAAGCTACAGCCATAACTAAGAAACGACATTTTCACCACATAAAAAGGAACATTTTGTTTGTGCAATATTATAGTTTTTATTTTTTCGATATCGCTTATACAAAAAACGATATTGCACAAACAAAATTCTCCTTTTGACCTTTTTATATGGTGAAATTTGTGTTTAGTTATAACTGTAGCTTTCTCGGTTCTTCCCCGCGCGAAACAGTTTTTGAAGAAGACAACACATGCGGGTTTGGCGTCCTCTTCACTATTCTCACGTGTATCTGGTGCTAATCATTGCAGATGCGATTTATATGATATGTGCAAATCAAATAGGTACATTCTAATTTGTCGAAGAAATCCGATAACGCGCCAACCATCCATATGGTATATATATATATATATATATATATATTATAATATATTATAATTTATAATTATGATTGTCCGCTCGTATCTGCATTGCGTCGTCGGCTGCATGTACACCACACGCGGCGAGAGTGAGTGAGTATATAAAAAAACGAGGAGATATTTCGGCACTGTTGTAAAACCGAACCGATAAACCAATATCGAAAAATCCCGAAGACGAAAAACCCCGGCAACGTTATGGCGGCCCGTAATGGGATTTAAATATTATTTGGAATATAAAAATGTATAACGCACATACGCATGTAAATATATGAGTATATGTGTGTAGTTCGGGGATATTATTTTTATCGGGAATTTGTGTTGGCTGCGTGGAGGCTCTCGCAGAAAAAAAAGTGATTAAATTTCGGTTCTCGATGGGTTTAAAAGGTGAAAAACGAATGGAGGCAAGGGAAGAACGCATGTACATGTATATACAGGGTGTAACAAAAAAAAATTAGCTAATCAAACGTATGACAAAAATTATTAATATTATATATTATTTATATGATAAGTAAATAATTTAAGAAATATACCTAATCACGTCAGAAAATTCTCAAAAATCATATTTTGAAATAGTTATTATACTTTCCAAATTAATTTAACTAAAAAAAATTATAAAATATAAACTACTTGACTTAGATAAATCTTTTTACCATAAAATTATTGTTCTTATAATCAGATTCACAAATAGGTAATTTTGAATTTATCCAAACAATTTTTTATTAATTTTTAAGTTTTTTATTTTCAGTTAGAAAAAAAAATTATATTAAAAATGTAGCGCAAGTATCTGCGAATTATATAGAAGAAAAAATATTTAAAACACTAAGTACAACAAAAGTTATTCCACACGTCTGATCACCGTGGACACCCTGTATATATATATATATTTATATGTACATACATAGAAACGGGTTAAATCTCGTATAGTCGTCAATCGATTAGGAAGTACAGAAATAAGTTATGCGTGATTTCTGCATAAAGTAAAGTCGATGAACAGATTGTGATATACGGCGCGGGTGCTGCAGAGCGAAGAGTAAATCAAGAACGCACGATAATATTTGCGCAGTCTGTATAGTACTCGGAGGTGGCCGATTTTTTCTCGTTTTAGGTAAAAAAAAAAAAAAAAAAACGTATATAATATGACCGGTAAAAAAATAGCGTAAATAACTTTTTTTTTCATCGTCATCATCTGACGGTTTCATCGAGCGCGTCTTCAAATCACGACAAACAGACTACGACGAAGGATGCACATCAAAAGAATAACTGTGCACATCATTGAATTCGTCGTGCACGCATTATTGCATTCTGTCTTAGAGTGAATTTTTAAATTTTGAAAAAATTACGCATGCAATTACTTACCAGCATGGTACATCGTTCATTCTTCCTACTAATGACGTTTCATATGTATACATAGTAGGTATTATAGGCACCATTTTTAATTTTTGATCCATCGAATATTCTACATAAACCACATATATTATTTTAGCATTAATAATATTAATCAAGTAAAATAATTTATAGTAAATAACATAATATTTACAAGAATTTACCAATTCTTAAATTCAATGGTTTTTTTGTCCATATAAATTGTGTATTTCGAAAGCAGTTTAATAAACTGATAGAAAACTTGACCAAGGTATATCGTAAATACCTTAACTATTATCAGCGTTGAGACTTATCTAGATAATTATTTAGTTATCTTTTATCTTATCTAGATAAATAGTTGAATTTTATCTAAATAATTATCTAAGATAAAAAATGGCATTCATCTAGATAAATTCATCTCTATACAAAAAAATATAATACACATTTTGATTATCAATTTATTTTTATGATAACTAGCCAATACTTTAAATTTGAATTGTCGAGTCATCTCGGTAAAAAAAAAAAATATGTTCATATTTTCATAATAATGTTATTTATTATACAGGTATTATATTTTATTATTGATATTTTCGTTAGGGGCCCGGACATGGTGATCAAATATACCTACATTAAATTATAATGTGTAGTTTTTTCTTGATTTTTATTATACTTAATTAAAAAAAAAAATTTTCAGTTATACCTTAGTTATTTATTAATAATAATGTCTACTGCTAACATAAATTTACTCATATAGCCGATGTTTATATAATATTGAAGTACTAAGTATTATCAAAGGTGTACTCTTAAAATATTTTGGATTTCAATGTGTTAAAAAAATTAAATGTTTCTTTCTTGTTATCTAGATAATAATTTATTTATCTTTCATCTTTATCTAGATTAATTTAAATTGTGTTATCTTTTATCTTTATCTAGATACATTTTTGCCCTGTTATCTTTATCTAGATAAAAAAGTACTTATCTAATCCCAACACTGACTATTATATTATGATTATTATTATTAGGTATTATTACAGTAGAGCATACGAATAAACGTTATAAAGAAAACTACAAAAACATCAGTCAAATACAATTTTTAAAGGAAGAGTTACTATTAACATGTTTTTACTTCGTTTCACTACCCCTCGAATACTATACTGCAGAGGACAACAAATTTGAATAACACCCTCCTTCCGTGAGTTCTGTTGAATATATATATATATATATATATTAATATTATTATTATTTTTCCTTCGATATTCCTACTATATTTTAAGTTAGAAAAATATCACTTTTAATATAAACTGCTTTTAATATTGCATAATATCATAATTTAAATAATATCTCAGCTTCGTATGTTCAAACTTATTCAAATGAAACAGTTTATTATTAATACAGTGTCAGCGTGTCAGTTGGAAGTAAATATATGAGACACGAATTTTCCTTTTAGACTATTAAAAATTCATAATGTAAGTGTTCTTTCGATTCCTCCCTGATACAACTTTTATAAATAAAATTTAAACTTTAAAAATGCATAAAATCGTTTTTGACAGATATTTTCAAGACATTGTAAACTCGACTTATTTAAATGTTGGAGTTTATATTTATATTTTTGAATATTTATCAAAACATATAAAATATAAATATATAATTAATTTTTTTCACATACAAATCATTTCAATATCTGTGACAGGGTACCTAAGACGTGGAAGCGAAATAAATTTAAACTTATTTTAATAGTTCTTATTAATAAAAATTAAATTAGATATACCAATAGGCAATAGGACATTTCTTGTTTAAAACACAATAGTGAATTAAAACAAAGAGATAGTAATTACATTTTTAAATCAATAGTTAACCTGAAATGGTTAGAATCTTAGATTTTATTTTTATAGCTGATATAGAAATTAATTGATTAAAACATTAACAGTAATGCACTTTATTTAACTTTAAATTGTCTCTACAATGTTTTAAAAGTCATACTTTTCTGTAAATATACTTTAATCGGTTCCTTCTTCTCATGCATAAGGTAAATGAAATTAGACTAAAAAGTTGAATGCAAGCGATACTTGGAAATTATCAGCATTTTAAATTATGTTTTTTGCTAATCGCAAATCTTATCTACTTAATTATTATGTATACCTACATATTGTATTTTTTGATGGCTTGACTATTAAAGTGTTATTACAGGAAAATACGGTAATATATTATTATCAATGATGAATAATAAATATGGAGTGTTAAAATCGAACTTGGATTCATATTACGATAATATAAATCATATTTACCGTCCATTTCCAACAGACTGAAATCAATTTAAAAATAATGATTATTAGTTCTAGATTAATTTCAATAACTTAACTTGTATTTAAATTCAGATTATACTTGAAACGGAAATAAATTGAATATTTTTTCATTAATCAAATAATAATGATAAAACAACGCGTGTATTATATAGTATAATAATAACATACACATTATAATAATAATATTATAATTTTAATATTATTTATTAATACGAGATAAATTTAAGCTTCGTTCAATTTGTAAATTTATATAATTTTTTTTCGAATTTAAATTAATATACGTGGATGTATTGAAATATCATTATTCATTGCAACAAAACAGTTCTGCGAAAATAAGATTCACTTAAAATTGTTGATCTGCAGATGTCAAGAAATCCAATACAGATTAAAAACAAACTTTTGCATTTAATATTTATTTGTAACAATAAACATGCATGTTATCAAAAGCGTTACTATTTTATTAAAATCAATCAAAAAATTATAAGAGTCAAAGAATATCGAAATGTTCAATACAATTGCGATGGGCCGGTGGTTTAGAATACGATGTTAATAATAGAAAAATATTAAATTACGCAAAAACTTCTTTGGCGCCCGGTTGTAATGATTGTAAATGATTGTGGATTCACGCGTATTCTGACCATCTAAAATAAGTTTTTATATGCACAGCAGCTTTACAAGATAAACTAATAATCACTATACAGTGTGTTCACCGATTTAGGGAACAATGAATTTCTCGGCCGGATTTGTTTGGAATAATTCGATTTTTTTTAATAAACTGGTGGTATATGAATACACATTTTTCGATACACTTCAAAAATTATATGAGAATTTGGTCTGCGTATGTACAGTAAAAACTTTTTTTTTTAAACAGCAACACCTATTTTTAACACCACATTCGGATAAGCCTATTTTTTTTAAAGTAATTTTCATGCATCAACTATGGCTCTAAGTTCAATATTGACTGAATAAGGGCCATGTCAATTTTATTAAATAATACACTGGGCTCATGGTGAGGTACTGTAGTCCGTACTATAAAATGTATATTATGTCCATTGCGAGTTTATAAATAGCGAATATAGGTACATATAAATAAATATTTATACAGTAGTCACTCGATAATTCGAAAAACTCCATAAATCGAACTAAATGCAAAGTCCCCTCAGAAAACCTCTATAATTAGAAGAAAATACATGTATTCCGGTCCCCTAAATAATTCGAAATGTCTGTACACTATATAATTCAAATTTTTATTCTACGAATCTCTATAATTCGAATCAAAATCTTGCTATCAGTAAGTTAGAGAGTTAGACAACGCTATGGACCAGATTGTAGCCAGCAATTTATCACAAAAAAAAAATAACAGATTTCTCTAATATTTAAAATATAATAAACAAATGTCAATTAATAATTGTAAAATAATATGTATTTATAACAAATAAATGTTATATGAACATACCTACATACAATTTTTCATCTCTTTTTAATTTGAATTGATTTTTTCCCCTCGATTATTCGAACACTCAGAAAATCGAAAACCTCTATAAATCAAAATTTTAACTCAGTCACTTGTACATCGAATCATCAAGTGACTACTGTAATAACATCAGAATACTATATTAATATCTTAAGTCTCATACTCTCTGTTGCTCATTATTACGCTATTGGAAGGGGTCAGTATAATAATTATGGAAGTATATCAATACAACCGTGCTCATTATGATTTTATATAAATTAGTTAATTAGGAGAGAAGACTGAAATCACCAAATATAATATTTTCCAAGTTGCGATAACGAGTTATTTGAGTGGTTTTAAGTTTAAATTTTTTAAACACTACTTACAGTTTATAGTTTATACCCGTAGCACGGCCATGACTATGCATACGGGTATTACATTTTTAACCTACTGCAGTATACGCAATTTACATTCGACATTCATAATATAATATTTTCCACTGAATAATTAGTTAGTGTACTTAGCGACTATATGGAAACTTTTCATAAAGCTCGGTCGATACAAACTAGGTCATTTATTTATAATATAATATGTTTATAATATTACAATAAATAAAGTATTAGATAAATGTTTTGATCTCGGATAAAATGTTACAAACTACAAACTTAGGTTAAGCAATAAGCAGGGCTAAGTATGTTTTTTTCACATATCATCGATTTAAATTTGGTTACTATTTGAATATTTTACCATCCAAATGTATAATATCATACAGTATTCTGAATATTTACATATTAATCATATTATGTATAATTACTATTATTATAATTAACAAATAGCAATCTAAAATCTTTGTTTTTCATATAAAGATTTTCAGTTAAAACATAATATAACAGCAGGTATATTATAAAATTTAAATCACACTTTTATATACAATGCACATATCATTGTAAAATCAATACATTCATCGTTCTGTTTAGAATCAAAAATTGTTAATCAATCAATATAGGAAATAATTATTCAAGCATCACATATAAATAAATAATAAAAAACTTATAAATAATCATATATATAAAATTTTGCGATTATCACGTCTTGTCACAGTATATAAAGTATATTATATAAAACATTTGTTTGTACCACAAACAAACTGTCTTTTAAGCAGGCGATTTATAATTAAATGTTGTCATACTGAAAAAATGTTAATAGAAAAAATAACTACAAACTATTTTATGTTTTTACTAACAATGTCAAGTCATTGTAAATTAGCCCATATTCTTATTGTGCCCCAGGGGACAGATTGTATATTTCTTATAAAAAATAAAAATGTAACTCATTGTGTATAAAATGCAAAATCTCATTAAATTATTATAAGTATTTATTATTATTTTTATTATTATTATCTGCCGACCAACTGATTAAAAAAAAAAAAAAATCAACTATATTATGATTTATTACCTAATCTCATTAATCATAAATAATTAAGGTATTAATTAAGATACATAATATGTTATTTATATATAATTTTACATATTATTTCAATGCATATTACTTAATAAACTATGACGTACAATTTGCTTTTATTAGTAATTGATGAGTAATTTTATTAAAAATTATAATAAATAATAATATAACTAAAAGTTGGGTACTAAGTTTGGTAACAACTAACAAGATACTTATTGTTAAATGATTTAATAATTTCATTGAATTATAATATTATAAGTAGACCTGTTTCAACAGAACAAATTCACCAAAAAAAAAAAAAGAAATTAAAAAATTAATTAAAAAAATGTAACTGATTATGCACCAAACCCAAAATCTCGTATATAATAATTATTAAATTTAATTGATAATAATAATTTAAATACATTTCTGCTCCAAATATTGAATCGACGAGAAAGTCGTATTTCCGTATAGGCTTTATTTGATGTGCAGAATGGTATATGTGACCGGTCTTTATTCTAGTGAATAGAATACTTCGAAATTTCATTTTCAAGGTTGGCACCTTGTTATGCCATAGTTCTTATCATGATTGGGATAACTGCATGTTTACGGTGCGCGCGATTACAAGGGAACACCCTTGGCCCGGAGTCCAAGACGCATATACGATATATTACGAAAATCTAGGCCGTAGATTATACACCGCGGTGTCACGGGGACGAAGGCCATTTTCAAATAAACTGATTTTACCAGCTAAATTAACTGGGCTGTGCTTTGTAACGTGTGAAGAAACGCAAACGCTGTTAAATTGGACCATCTAACCGTTGGAGTCCTACGACGTAAAATTGAAAGTAGAAAAAAATGGTACTACTATATTAAACACCGAGCAGCCCTGCAACATTCTAATTAAAAATAAGACTCTGTTCACTGAACAGAGCTGTAATTCACAAACGTCGAAAGGTTTTTCGTTTCGATTCTTCAGCGTAGTAGGTAAAATAAATACGTATTTTCACTAAAATAAAAACCACGAAAGAATACATCAAACCGTAATTATTTTATATTTTACTTTACATTTTTTTTTTTTTTTAATTTCAGATTCGACGGGAAATCCAAAGTGAAGTTATGTCCTATGCCCCGAGGAGATAACACACAAAACAAAAATTTTGATTAGGTGCCTACTTATTTATAGTTTACCATCTCACGACACTTCCATTAATACTTTATGACAAAAGCAGGTAACTTTATTTGTTTAGACTGTTAGTTTTCTCTGAAACACATACATATATATATAATATATAAATATATATATTATAATGTACACGATCGGTGT